>NW_016803701.1:1447123-1558992 GCF_001698545.2 Rhinopithecus bieti | reverse complement strand
ATAATAAAAATAAATAATAATAATAATAATAATAAAGTATTTCTCCAAAATCTTTGTACTTTTGTTTAGTAATGAGAGGAAATGATAAAAGTTCTATAGTTGCAGTTTTAACAATTAATTTCATACTGGAGATTCTTGTCTTTTAAATCCTACATAGTATATTTGATTATCCTGATTATTAAAATGTTTAATAGATAATCTGCATAGCATTAAGCATATACAGTGAAGTCAAATGGCTACCTTCAGATACGTACAGCTGTGTACACTGGAATTCTTACATTAAAGAGATGCAAGTAAGAGAAAAGCCGTTTGTATAAAACTATGGGATATGATGCAATAATTTGATTACGCCAAATATCACCAAGCAGCAGTAATTATGGACATTTGTTCCCATGGGTACATTCCCTACCATTTCTACTTTCTGAAGTTCTGTACAGCTAAATATTAGAAAGCAGGGTTGAAATGAATACCTTCAGTCCTATTTAAAGGTACAAAAATTAAAATTTGAAGGATGCACTGAATACAATAGCTATATTATTCTGTGAAACAGAAGTTGTGGGGGCAGAGGCAGGGGGGAGACATGATATCTGCCTTCAGATATTTGAAGGGGCTATGTTAAGGCAGAGGAATATGGCTTTATATAGTTAAGAATACAGAACTGTTCACAAGTTAGAAGTCAGATGTGGAAAAATAAAGGTAAGAACAATTCACAAATTTTCAACTGTTCATATATTTTAAAACCTTCCCTGTTGGGGAGTATACTGTCACTGCCAAGTGCTGGAGAATAGACTGAGCTTTCTCCCAGCTCTGCAGTAGGCGGGAGGGTGGGCTTGGCTGTGACCCCTGAGGGTGCTTTTACAGAGAGGCCTTTATAGGAGGCTCAACTAGACTTTGACTTCTAAGAGTCCTACACTAAGAGTTAGTGACTTTTTACTTTGGCAGTATGGATCTAACTCAGGTTTTGACCAGTAGGATAAAGAGGGACTTTGGGGCTGGACATGGTGGCTCACATCTGTAATCCCAGCACTTTGGGAGGCTGAGGCAGGCAGATCACCTGAGGTCAGGAGTTCAAGACCAGCCTGGCCAACATGGTGAAACCCCATCTCTACTAAAAATACAAAAATTAGCTGGGTGTGGTGGCAGGTACCTGTAATCCCAGCTAATCCCAGCTACTAAGGAAGCTGAGGCAGGAAAATTGCTTGAACCCAGGAGGCTTAGGTTGCAGTGAGCTGAGATCATGCCACTGTACTCCAGCCTGGGCAACAAGAATAAGACTCCATCTCTAAATAAATAAATAAATAAATAAATAAATAAATAAATAAATAAAATGAGACTCCATTTCTAAATAAATAAATAAATAAATAAATAAAAGGAGGGACTTTGAAAAAAGACCTATTTAAATTTGATAACTCTGGCAGAGATATGTTGGATGGATTAGAGGAAAAGGTGATAAAGACATTGGCTGGAGTAAAAGCATTGCAAGGAAAAGGAAGTAATATTGTTACTGTAAAACAGGTGGCTTGGTTGGTCACTTGGTGGGTATCAACTTAATTATCATAACCAAGGAAGATTAAATGAAAGAGATTTTATTACTTTTAACAAGTAAGTAGAATACCATGGATAGTTCCCAAAGCAGTGTCTCCCTGAGCTGGAGGCTGTGTCAGGTTTTATAAGCATAGGGTAATGAGGCATGATCTGATTAGATCTTGCAGTGAGGTGGTGCTAGGAGGCATTATCGGACTGGATGCCAGAGCTCTATCTGATTGGATAGTGGATCCTGTCATTCAGTGTATATTAGTTTGTTTTCATTGTTATAAATGAAAACCTGAGATTGGGTAATTTATAAAGAAAAGAGGCTTACTTGGCTCACAGTTCTGCAGGCTGTACAAGCATGGCACCAGCATCTGCTTGGTTTCTGGTGAGATCTCAGGAAACTTTTACTCATGACAGAAGGCAAGGGGAAGCAGGTGTGTCACATGGCAAGAGAGTGAGCAGGGGAGAAGGAGGGGTGCTAGACTCTTTTAACAACCAGATCTCGTGTAAACTTATTATCAGCCATTTCCTCTTGAAGGGCACTAAGCCATTCATGGGACTCTCTCATTAGACCCCAGTCTCAATATTGGGGTCATATTTTAACATGAGATTTGGAGGGGACAAACATCCAAACTTTATCATCGTGTCTGCTGCTTAATTCAGTTCCTGCTTCTCAGCTGAGCATTTAGATTCCTCCTGTGGTTGCACCATTGGTTCATCTGAGCATGGTCAGGCTATGTGACCTGAGGGTCCATGGCAACTGAGAAACAATTCATAACATTATTACATAAAAGTTGAACCAGATTGGTCTGGTGCAGCTACAATATGTGTAAGAAACTTTCAAATGAAGAATAAAGTTTATGTCTTGTTAGGATTTGTTACTTGAAAAAAACCTGGTTCCTTTGCCTGGCAAGAACAAATAACTCTTCAACAGAATGCAGGTTTTGGCTGGCCCAGTCACTCATGCCTATAATCCTAGCACTTTGAGAGAATCATTTGAGCCCAGGAGTTCGAGATCAGCCTGGGCAACATGGGGAAACTTTGTACAAACTTAAAATTAGCTGGGCATGGTGGCACATGTCTGTAGTCCCAGCTACTCAGGAGGCTGAGGTGGGAGAATCACTTGAGCCCAGGAGGTCCAGGCTGCAGTGAGCGGAGATCACACCACTGCACTCCAGCTTGGGCAACAGAGTGAGTTCCCTACCTCAAAAAAAAAAAAAAAAAAAAGAAGACACAGGTTTTGATCAATGGGAGTTTTATTACTAGTCACAAGTAAAGAGAGCTCTGGGAGTGTTCTATAGCCGAGTGTCTTCCTGAGGGAAAGCAACAGGAGGGTTTTATGGGGAGGTGGATGGGGAGAGAGTGTGTCATCGCATGTAGAGGAGGGGTCCCAGTGGTACAGATACAGTGAATCATTATGTCAGCACATAGGTTTCAAGTTACAGTAATGAAGCTATAGTTCCTCCCATGGTGGAGACTTTAGCATGGTAATGAGGAAAGTTTACTTGGGTTCATTTATAATTTGTCAGAGTTTGTCCGGAGCTGGTTCCAGCTGACTAGGTGACCACATTCTGTACAAAGTGTGGGAAAGAGCAGGCTGCAAGGCAGGAGGCTGTAAAACAGGCTGATTGTTCAAGTTGATTAAATTCCTGTAGCATCTGGAAACCCTCCTCATCTGCTTATAGGAAGTGGAAGTGAAGGAAGTAAGGGAGTTCAGACAACTTAAACCCAAGACAGCTTTATTTGGAGAGTTTAGCATGAAGCACTTTAGAAATGAGTTTAGGGTAAATAATCATTATAAATCCCATTAATTGATAACAAAGTATTAACTATGCTTAGAAAAGTAGGGATATAAATGGACAGTTTTGCAGGCTACTGGGAAACTTTATAAATCTACTCATTCTTTTTTCCCTTTTATCAAAGCTCAATGTAAAACAATGTTTTAAAATATAGAAAATAAAATTTTGGTGACTTTTCTCCAGTGATAACCTTGGTTGATATTAAAATACTGCTGTATTTTAATTCAGTATTTAACACTGTATAGTCAGCATTTTCTGAGCCTGTTCTTCAACACTGTGATCATTAATAACTATATGGTATTCTGTTTTATTACTACATCACAGTTTAGTTAACAGTTCTTACTGTTGAACATTTAGGTTATGCTTTTGTTATTTCCTGTTATAAATTGTGTGACCACAAATATCTTTGTTCCTACATCTTTGTGCACATAGCTAATTATTTCCTCAAGAAAATTTCTAAAAGTAGAATTACTAGATCCAAAGATGTGCTCTTTTGAAGATTCTTAATGCATGTTGCCAAATTATTCTCTAATCAAGATCTTTTTTCTATTGGCCTTTTATTAGTTTTTTTTTAAGAATACATTTTTTTTAAAAAAAAAAACCTCAAACCTGAAGAAGAGTTGCAAGATTAATAACAAAGAAACTTTTGTCTGGTGGATCATAAATTGCTTAGTATGCCATTACTCCTAAACACCTGACTTTGCATTTTTTACATAGAAGTACATCCTCCTACATAACCACTATACAACCAGTAAAAGTATCTAATTCTTAGCCTTCATTCAAGATTGTCCCAGGTTTGAATATTGTCATTTGTAACAAAAGGAATCACATTTCGTTTTATGTCTCTTTAGCTTCCTTCAGTCTGGAACAGTTCCTCTTTCTTTAAGACCTGACACATTTATATTATAGGTCAGTTATTTTTTGGAATGCTCTGCAGTTTGGATTCTAGCTCAGTTTTAATATTTAGGGAAGACTCATTATGAAATAAATTTTCCCAACTCTCCTTGATTTAACTTGAATGCACACGCAAATAATGAAAACCCACAGTAACTATTAGTCACCAAATGAAGAATTTAGAAATAATATTAATTGAACAAAACTCTTATAGATTGAATATAAATGTCATACATAAGTAGACTTTATTCCCTCATTTTAAAGAGTAATATACAATTTTAAGTGTTCAGTTTTCAGACATATTCACAAACGAGAAAGATGAGTTGAACCCAGCTATTGATTTTCTTCTCTTTTATAGCTATTATCTTCCTAAAAGTTCACCCAGTGTAATGTTGAAGAGTATCATGACTTCCTGAATAGTGGAGGTGGTGCCTGCCTTTTCAACAAACCTTCTAAGGTAATAAGTGTGGCTACTAAGGTTTATAATATTAATTATCAACCTTTATAAAATATTATAAATATACATTTTCAACTATTGAATCTTAGAGAGCTTTTCAACTTGCCCTATATGTACATATTCTAGATATGCTATATATCTGAATATTCAAAGTCAGCTTTAATGCTGGGCATTTTGGGCTATTCTGATGGGAATAGAAAGCAGGTAGAAATAACAGTGTTTGCTGTCTGAAAATTTCCACTTTCTTTTATATAGCCAAGTGATGATTCAGAGTTAGTTTACAAAATGGTTTTATTACTTTTCTTTTTTATTTTCTTGATGCTTATTTTTTTTTTGGTTAGCTAATCACAACTCATACAGGTAGAATGTGGGGCATATCTACCCTCATTACTCCCTATCACTGCTTTTCTGAATGAGCAGTATGTTAAAATTACAAGTATTTCTCAATATGAAAAGCAAGTCTTTCTAAAGCAGAAATGAAGACGGTCTTGGACTTTGTCACAGGCTTTTACAACTTGCAGTTCATTCTCTGGTTACTGACTAGAAAGAAGGTCTTCCTCCTGCATTTTGAAGACTTTGCATGTTAAAAAAAAATGCTTTGTCCTTGTGAATTATGTGAACTGTGAAATGCTTCTGTGCACCACAGGGATATGCACCATTGCCTTTGAAATCAATTTAATTTACCTGGTTTAATTTTCTGTTCACTACAGTGAAATTTAGAAATTTCACTGAATTGAATTGAAAAGCGAATTGACAATTTTAAGGCTCTTCAAAAGATTGGAAAGAATATTTGAACTGTGTCACTGCTGCCGTAAATGCTAAACAGTTCAAGTCTTTTTACCAAAATAATTGATTATNCTCCATCTCTAAATAAATAAATAAATAAATAAATAAATAAATAAATAAAATGAGACTCCATTTCTAAATAAATAAATAAATAAATAAATAAAAGGAGGGACTTTGAAAAAAGACCTATTTAAATTTGATAACTCTGGCAGAGATATGTTGGATGGATTAGAGGAAAAGGTGATAAAGACATTGGCTGGAGTAAAAGCATTGCAAGGAAAAAGGAAGTAATATTGTTACTGTAAAACAGGTGGCTTGGTTGGTCACTTGGTGGGTATCAACTTAATTATCATAACCAAGGAAGATTAAATGAAAGAGATTTTATTACTTTTAACAAGTAAGTAGAATACCATGGATAGTTCCCAAAGCAGTGTCTCCCTGAGCTGGAGGCTGTGTCAGGTTTTATAAGCATAGGGTAATGAGGCATGATCTGATTAGATCTTGCAGTGAGGTGGTGCTAGGAGGCATTATCGGACTGGATGCCAGAGCTCTATCTGATTGGATAGTGGATCCTGTCATTCAGTGTATATTAGTTTGTTTTTCATTGTTATAAATGAAAACCTGAGATTGGGTAATTTATAAAGAAAAGAGGCTTACTTGGCTCACAGTTCTGCAGGCTGTACAAGCATGGCACCAGCATCTGCTTGGTTTCTGGTGAGATCTCAGGAAACTTTTACTCATGACAGAAGGCAAGGGGAAGCAGGTGTGTCACATGGCAAGAGAGTGAGCAGGGGAGAAGGAGGGGGTGCTAGACTCTTTTTAACAACCAGATCTCGTGTAAACTTATTATCAGCCATTTCCTCTTGAAGGGCACTAAGCCATTCATGGGACTCTCTCATTAGACCCCAGTCTCAATATTGGGGTCATATTTTAACATGAGATTTGGAGGGGACAAACATCCAAACTTTATCATCGTGTCTGCTGCTTAATTCAGTTCCTGCTTCTCAGCTGAGCATTTAGATTCCTCCTGTGGTTGCACCATTGGTTCATCTGAGCATGGTCAGGCTATGTGACCTGAGGGTCCATGGCAACTGAGAAACAATTCATAACATTATTACATAAAAGTTGAACCAGATTGGTCTGGTGCAGCTACAATATGTGTAAGAAACTTTCAAATGAAGAATAAAGTTTATGTCTTGTTAGGATTTGTTACTTGAAAAAAACCTGGTTCCTTTGCCTGGCAAGAACAAATAACTCTTCAACAGAATGCAGGTTTTGGCTGGCCCAGTCACTCATGCCTATAATCCTAGCACTTTGAGAGAATCATTTGAGCCCAGGAGTTCGAGATCAGCCTGGGCAACATGGGGAAACTTTGTACAAACTTAAAAATTAGCTGGGCATGGTGGCACATGTCTGTAGTCCCAGCTACTCAGGAGGCTGAGGTGGGAGAATCACTTGAGCCCAGGAGGTCCAGGCTGCAGTGAGCGGAGATCACACCACTGCACTCCAGCTTGGGCAACAGAGTGAGTTCCCTACCTCAAAAAAAAAAAAAAAAAAAAGAAGACACAGGTTTTGATCAATGGGAGTTTTATTACTAGTCACAAGTAAAGAGAGCTCTGGGAGTGTTCTATAGCCGAGTGTCTTCCTGAGGGAAAGCAACAGGAGGGTTTTATGGGGAGGTGGATGGGGAGAGAGTGTGTCATCGCATGTAGAGGAGGGGTCCCAGTGGTACAGATACAGTGAATCATTATGTCAGCACATAGGTTTCAAGTTACAGTAATGAAGCTATAGTTCCTCCCATGGTGGAGACTTTAGCATGGTAATGAGGAAAGTTTACTTGGGTTCATTTATAATTTGTCAGAGTTTGTCCGGAGCTGGTTCCAGCTGACTAGGTGACCACATTCTGTACAAAGTGTGGGAAAGAGCAGGCTGCAAGGCAGGAGGCTGTAAAACAGGCTGATTGTTCAAGTTGATTAAATTCCTGTAGCATCTGGAAACCCTCCTCATCTGCTTATAGGAAGTGGAAGTGAAGGAAGTAAGGGAGTTCAGACAACTTAAACCCAAGACAGCTTTATTTGGAGAGTTTAGCATGAAGCACTTTAGAAATGAGTTTAGGGTAAATAATCATTATAAATCCCATTAATTGATAACAAAGTATTAACTATGCTTAGAAAAAGTAGGGATATAAATGGACAGTTTTTGCAGGCTACTGGGAAACTTTATAAATCTACTCATTCTTTTTTCCCTTTTTATCAAAGCTCAATGTAAAACAATGTTTTAAAAATATAGAAAATAAAATTTTGGTGACTTTTCTCCAGTGATAACCTTGGTTGATATTAAAATACTGCTGTATTTTAATTCAGTATTTAACACTGTATAGTCAGCATTTTTCTGAGCCTGTTCTTCAACACTGTGATCATTAATAACTATATGGTATTCTGTTTTATTACTACATCACAGTTTAGTTAACAGTTCTTACTGTTGAACATTTAGGTTATGCTTTTGTTATTTCCTGTTATAAATTGTGTGACCACAAATATCTTTGTTCCTACATCTTTGTGCACATAGCTAATTATTTCCTCAAGAAAAATTTCTAAAAGTAGAATTACTAGATCCAAAGATGTGCTCTTTTTGAAGATTCTTAATGCATGTTGCCAAATTATTCTCTAATCAAGATCTTTTTTCTATTGGCCTTTTATTAGTTTTTTTTTAAGAATACATTTTTTTTAAAAAAAAAAACCTCAAACCTGAAGAAGAGTTGCAAGATTAATAACAAAGAAACTTTTTGTCTGGTGGATCATAAATTGCTTAGTATGCCATTACTCCTAAACACCTGACTTTGCATTTTTTACATAGAAGTACATCCTCCTACATAACCACTATACAACCAGTAAAAGTATCTAATTCTTAGCCTTCATTCAAGATTGTCCCAGGTTTGAATATTGTCATTTGTAACAAAAGGAATCACATTTCGTTTTTATGTCTCTTTAGCTTCCTTCAGTCTGGAACAGTTCCTCTTTCTTTAAGACCTGACACATTTATATTATAGGTCAGTTATTTTTTGGAATGCTCTGCAGTTTGGATTCTAGCTCAGTTTTAATATTTAGGGAAGACTCATTATGAAATAAATTTTTCCCAACTCTCCTTGATTTAACTTGAATGCACACGCAAATAATGAAAAACCCACAGTAACTATTAGTCACCAAATGAAGAATTTAGAAATAATATTAATTGAACAAAACTCTTATAGATTGAATATAAATGTCATACATAAGTAGACTTTATTCCCTCATTTTAAAGAGTAATATACAATTTTAAGTGTTCAGTTTTCAGACATATTCACAAACGAGAAAGATGAGTTGAACCCAGCTATTGATTTTCTTCTCTTTTATAGCTATTATCTTCCTAAAAAGTTCACCCAGTGTAATGTTGAAGAGTATCATGACTTCCTGAATAGTGGAGGTGGTGCCTGCCTTTTCAACAAACCTTCTAAGGTAATAAGTGTGGCTACTAAGGTTTATAATATTAATTATCAACCTTTATAAAATATTATAAATATACATTTTCAACTATTGAATCTTAGAGAGCTTTTCAACTTGCCCTATATGTACATATTCTAGATATGCTATATATCTGAATATTCAAAGTCAGCTTTAATGCTGGGCATTTTGGGCTATTCTGATGGGAATAGAAAGCAGGTAGAAATAACAGTGTTTGCTGTCTGAAAAATTTCCACTTTCTTTTTATATAGCCAAGTGATGATTCAGAGTTAGTTTACAAAAATGGTTTTATTACTTTTCTTTTTTATTTTCTTGATGCTTATTTTTTTTTTGGTTAGCTAATCACAACTCATACAGGTAGAATGTGGGGGCATATCTACCCTCATTACTCCCTATCACTGCTTTTCTGAATGAGCAGTATGTTAAAATTACAAGTATTTCTCAATATGAAAAGCAAGTCTTTCTAAAGCAGAAATGAAGACGGTCTTGGACTTTGTCACAGGCTTTTACAACTTGCAGTTCATTCTCTGGTTACTGACTAGAAAGAAGGTCTTCCTCCTGCATTTTGAAGACTTTGCATGTTAAAAAAAAATGCTTTGTCCTTGTGAATTATGTGAACTGTGAAATGCTTCTGTGCACCACAGGGATATGCACCATTGCCTTTGAAATCAATTTAATTTACCTGGTTTAATTTTCTGTTCACTACAGTGAAATTTAGAAATTTCACTGAATTGAATTGAAAAGCGAATTGACAATTTTAAGGCTCTTCAAAAGATTGGAAAGAATATTTGAACTGTGTCACTGCTGCCGTAAATGCTAAACAGTTCAAGTCTTTTTACCAAAATAATTGATTATTGTAAACCCAGAGTAAGAGAATAAGTGTGGTTTTCATTTGGATAAGTTTCCATTTTGACTGTTTTTTATTTGTTATGATCTGTTTTAACCAAAAATGAAATATGGACAAAAGTTGACTCATTTGTAGAAGAGAGAATATTTAAAATCAAGTGGGTTTTGTTGTTGCTGTATATATTCTTTATTTTGTTTTTTTTTTCCTCTAGTTAGTTATGAAAGTATATGTGTGCATGTGTATGTCCATCTGTTTACTGGTGTGTGTACATTTTCATTTTATGATATGTAGACTTTGATTAGCTTTTGAATTAATATTATGTATCTGGCATATAACGGTTATTTACTAATTTTACCTATCACCATAGGATACATTATATTCAAAAGAGAACAAAATTGATGAAGAGCTAAACAATAAAACAGACCTAAAACATACACTTGGACAGGTCAAAATTTGCTTCAATCTCTGGGGAAAATTTAATTTTAGTTTGCTGCAAAACTATCTTAATAGGAGGAAGTGTATTTTATATTAAGTAGATCAATGGATATACTAATTTTTTGATGCTTTTCTCATTGTCTATGAAATAGTTTCCTGTATCAGAAGGAGATATAGTAATAAAGCATTTTTCACAGATGGCTAAACTTTATCCTCAAAAATTTTCTGATGTAAATGGACAACTATTATTATTATTATTATTCCTGTTCTAGATATTAAGGTCTCTGAGATGTTAAGTAATTTACCCAAGATAAGTACTTGAGCCAAGATTTTCATCTAGACATCTGACTCCAAATCCCCTGCTTCTGGTTTCAAATGAATTTTCAGGAGAGAGTCTAGCTTGATTTTAGTGAATGGTTAGATCATCTTTAATTTTGATGACATTTACCAGAACCTATGTGATATGTATGTTATATATATAAATATATAGGTAAACTATATACTATGTATATTGAATATGAAAAGGAAACAGAAGTAGACACTTGTGTTCTAAAGTTCCAAGTTCTGAGTTCATGCTTTCTAGTTTAGGAAAATAAAACTATATTTTAGAATGACTGGCAGGGCAGGTGTGTTTGGGTATGGCACTTATGGTCTCTCAAAGTCTTTGATGTTGATTTTTCTATATTTTAGTTCACTTTTTGGTTTTCCTTACAGCTTCTTGATCCTCCTGAGTGTGGCAATGGCTTCATTGAAACTGGAGAGGAGTGTGACTGTGGAACCCCGGCCGTAAGTCTCTGGTCGTTTTGGTGATATTTTCAAGGTAATTGAGGGTCATTCCAGGTCCACACACTGAGACGTATGGAGCAAGTGTCATGCCTGGAAATTTTATAGGATTTGTGGAAGAAAAATTATTGTGAGTTTGTACATTTATTTTAGAAAAAATCCTGTTACTTTCAGGAAAGTGACACCATTTTCTGATGTTTTGAAAATGTTTATATTCCTTAGGAATGTTCCCTTGAAGGAGCAGAGTGTTGTAAGAAATGCACCTTGACTCAAGACGCTCAATGCAGTGACGGTCTTTGCTGTAAAAAGTGCAAGGTAAATAAATGTTAATGATCATTTGACAGAAAAAAAAGAACATACTTGATTAAATCGTTAAGGCTGGGTACATATAATCTAATAACAAAAATAGTATCTAATACATATTAAATGACTAAGCGCCAGGTGCTTTACAGGATCCTCACAAAGTCTTGTGTGGTGTAGTTGCTTGTTATTATTCCCATCTAACAGATGAGAATACTAAGGCTTGTAGTGGTTAAGTAGTTTGCCCAAGGTCTTACACCAAGTAAGTTGGGGAACTAGGGCCTGAGCCCTGTTAATCTTCAGAGGCTGTCCTTTCCATACTTCCTGTGGAGCATGCACATTAAATGAAACCAGGTGTTACTAATGTTTAAATGATGTTTGCCTTTTTTGGTAAAGCCAAGGAGACTTTCAGTAGATCTTTTCTTGTTGCTCAGCTTGGTGTATCTCTTACATTAGCTGCTGAGGAAGCAAGGGAGTACTTTGAGACATGATTATACCATGCATATATTATTGGTCCTGAAAGTTTAGAATGCATTTTCACACACTTTATGTTTTCATCCTCCCAGCAGCATCCTCATACCTATCTCCAAATATTTAAGCCTTTACATCAAGACTAACAATTGAGGCTTACTTCTGAAGAAATCTAATTCTTGTTTTCTCATATAAAATCTGGTATAATAGTCTACATTATTTCTATCTGTCTCTCACTTTCCTCTGTACATTTCATGGAGCAGAGCCGGGCACTTAGACAGTAATTGGTATACATTCTCGGTAAATATTTGTTGAGTGAGTGAATAACTATGCACAGGACTCTCTTAGTGATAATTTACTGATTAACTTTAATGAGTTAAAGGAGGATGGGATATGAAACTATATAGTGAGTATCTACTGTGTGCCAGAGATTATGCTAAGGACTTCAGTTATCGTCTTATATCTGAATTTCTCAACTCTGGCACTGTTGATATTTTTGGCTGGATAATCTTTTGTTGTAAGGGTATGTCTTATGCATTGTAGAATATTTAGCAGTATCTCTGTATTCCACCCATTAGGTGCCAGCAGCACCCCTCCTAGGTGGGACAGCCAAAAATGTCTCCAGACACTGCCAAATGTTCCCTTGCGGGTAAAATCACCCCTGGTTGAGACCACTCTCTGAGATAATGCTCACAAGCACACTTTTGGGATAGGCATTATTGTCTTGAATTTTATAATTAAACAATCTCAGTCTCAAGGAAGTTAAATAACCTCTACACAGGCTCACTCAGCCAGTAAGGAATAAATGTACAGTTAAACCCCAGATCTGCTCTTAGCAGTTTGTTGTTTCCACTCTACCACTGTGTCTCCTGGCAGCTTTTTAAGAGGAGCAGGCACTGGCAGAGATCTCTGAAAGCACTCTGTAAAAAAGAAGATTAAACCAAATGTGAAAGACATTCTTTGATTTTGGCTACCACCCCTGTTTATTCTGTCAACTTTTTCCACTGCCGTAACAAGAGATCCTGAATCATTTATCTTAATCCTCAGTGTTTTAAGTCGCCCCATCTATAAAATGTGTTTAATTACACTGTTTCCCTTTGATTTATACAACTAGGCTCCCTGTGATATAATTATTTCAAGGAACAAGTAGAAAAATAATACAATTAAAATACATAAAATAAAATGACATGATTGCTCTCCCTCAAAGTAAGTTATAGCTGTATCAGTCAAGAGTCAAGTGAGATCTTCTTTGCCACTTTCTTTACCATCCTCCCCAACTCTCACCTGACACTCTGGACTCCTAGGGCAGCCAGAGGCAGGACAGTGAATGGAGGAGGGAGAATAGAAGAAAAAGACGTGTATCTCTATTTTTTTCTACAGGTATTTACAATAGTGTATCTATAAGCCAGCATTGGCATAGTTTTTCTATAAAGAGCCAGATAGTAAGTAGTTTAGGCTTTGTGGTCATAAAGTTTCTGTTGCAGCTCAGCTTTGCCTTTGAAAGCAGCCGCTGAAGATACAGAAACAAATGGGCATAACTGTGTTCCAATAAAATTTTATTTATAAAGATAGGCAGTCAGTGAAGTTTGACCCATGGCCCACAGTTTGCAGAGCACTGCTGTTAAAGAGTGCTTGTTTACTTGTTTATTACTTTTCTTCTCCCATTATAATACAAGTTCCAGTAGGGCAAGGATTTTGGTTGATTTATATACCGTTGTATCCTAGCACTTAGTTCAAATCCTGCCTCACTATTCTTTCTTTTAGAAGTTTCTTGGAACTTCTTGAACATTAATGCACTCCTCTAAACTACCCCAAATTTGCTCATATTTCTACCCTAGATATTCTAAAATCGTCACTTGCCTCAGTCCCAAGGAAGAAGAGAAACATGTGAAATTAAATTTTCGTATTTCTTCATTTTTAACCCACATTAAGATGCAAGTTCTTTATGAGCAGGGTTCTTGTATTTTGTTCTCCATTGAGTTCCCAGTAGTTAGAACAGTGCTTGGCATGTTATTAAATATTTGATGAATGGATGAGTGAATACATATTTTGTTTGGATCTAAAAAAAGTACTTGTTGAAATCCAGATCGGAGTTTATAGTGGGCAGTGCATGTTCTAGGAACAGCAGGAGACTCAAATGCCTGCAGGGTTCTGAGCAGCTAGAGAAGATAAAGCTTATCTAGAAAGTGGAGAAAGCAGAATAACATGTGCCTTTGGGTGAGCAGAGACAAAGCATGTAAGGATCCAGCCCTGAATGCTAACATTTTGAGAGGTAAAAGAGAAGGATTGAGAAGGGAAGGGGAAGTACTTTAACTATATATCTCAGGTCTGTTTCGTTTTAATGAGTACTCCTGCAATTCACATTTTTAATCTAATGAAGTTAAACATTTGTGTAATTCTCACACTTGCAAGAAGTATTTGAGATGATGGAAAACAGAAAAACAAAAATGCTTATACAAAGACATAAATAATAGAAACACTAGAAAATAATAAAAGACCAAGATCTAAATCCATGTAAAAATGAGGCAGGTGAGAAGAAGGGTAGAAGAAACATGGGAGGAAATAGCTTTGTCAGAAAATCTAAGTTTTGTGGTTCAACCCAAAATGTGATTTTTAAATTCTTGGTAGATAAGGCAAAAAAGGATAATGTGATTAAAGTGTCAGTGAGAATGAAGAGTAAAGAGTAAATTCAAAAGCTATTTGTACAGAAAAATTACTAGAACCTGGACTAACTGGTCTGTCTTGTGGAATTTAGATAAAGCTTATGTATAATGACCATGGAAATTACATCATACACAATAAACTGTTTCTTAAAACTATTAAAATTTTTTCAGTTACCGTGGTTTTGACAGATTACCATCTTGCAGTAGTTTAAGGTATTTCTAGCCAAACAATTTTCACTTTGTTTTTTTCAGATGATATNAAAATTACTAGAACCTGGACTAACTGGTCTGTCTTGTGGAATTTAGATAAAGCTTATGTATAATGACCATGGAAATTACATCATACACAATAAACTGTTTCTTAAAACTATTAAAAATTTTTTCAGTTACCGTGGTTTTGACAGATTACCATCTTGCAGTAGTTTAAGGTATTTCTAGCCAAACAATTTTCACTTTGTTTTTTTCAGATGATATTGTAAGATTTTTTTTTTTCCTCCCTACAGTTTCACACATTGATTTTTGTTCATTTTAGTTTCAGCCTATGGGCACTGTGTGCCGGGAAGCAGTAAATGATTGTGATATTCGTGAAACATGCTCAGGAAATTCAAGCCAGGTAATTTACAAAATAACTGCTCTAAACCTTATGGGAAAAAGTGGGGGTATCTTTAGTACACTGACCCTCAAAGAGAAGTGTAAATGAACAAGTTGCTCGTGTCTCTTTCACATCATTTCTCTATTTTTTTTTTTAGGAATTTAAGTTTCAGTGATTGAAGCTTGAGCAGATGTTGAACATAATTTTGTCTTAATGTTGAACTAACCTCAGACTGCCTGCATGCCTTAACTATTTTGTTTTTGTACTAAGTAGGCAGTACAAGGCATTTTCTTTTTGTCTACTTAGTAAAGGAAGAAACAAAAAAACTCTTTCTCTTCAGCTGATTGAACAAGAAGTCAGTGGAGGCAGGGACTCACAAACACACTGGATTCTTAGAGAGGACTCTTTTCTTTCTCTTGACTCTTACCTACTACAGCTTGTATCGCCTCAGCCATTAATAGCTGCTCTTGAGTTTTATAGCACTCAGTTATAGACAGACAAGCTAGAGAAATTAAATAAACTTTGGTGGGGGTTCACAGATTTCAAAATGGTCAGTGTACATACAGACTGTCCTCACTTTGAAGGGTAGTGCCAAACCGTAAAAATGACCATGCAAGCTGAGACCATGCAAAGTCATTTTAATAATCAAAGGAAAATGTTTCAGTTGTTTTACAGCCTTCAAAAAATGCTGTCAGATTATTAAAAACTCTCTTACTGCTGGTTTTAAATGGATAGGAAGGGGAAATAATAATATTTATTTAGCATCTGTACATTAAAAGAGAAACATTGAGAATTAAAGGATTTTATTTCTTTGTAAAAACCTTAGGAGTAGTTTGAATAGAGCTTGCCTTCTTATAAGCTTTATGATATAGAGTGAGCATATTTTCTATGCCTTGTTGAACTGTCACACTCTTTTCTAAGTTTGAATCAGCTTTCAACATTTTATTCTTTGTGCTTTCAAAGTCATGAGATATCCCTGAGAGATGTGAAGATGTGAATGTGAAGTTTCTTGCTGGCATTACGCCCTCTGGGACATCATCACCTATATGTCATAATCACCTTATTCACCAATGTCATTAAGTCCTCCTTCAGCAAGTTCCTCTGGTTGCATGTCTAGAGGCTCTTGGACAGCAGTATTGACATTCCCACAGTCAGCAATTTTTTTCTATAACTCCATTTAAAAGTTCAATTTGCATTTTACTTCTGGTGTCATCACTTTTCTTTGCCGCACTTCCATCTCTGTTGGCCAGTTTCCTCTCTTGATATTCTGTTTTTGCAAAATGGCACATGATATCACCAGAAGACAAAGAGGCAACATAATTGCACACTTTGCTCTCTGTTTATACTCATTCAATAATGCCTTATAATTTTTCATAATTGCTGCAAGGAAAAAAGTAGGATTATAAAGTATGTCCTTTTCTGACATTCTTAAAGTGGACTTCAGCTTGAAAGTCATTATTTTCAGTATAAGCACTATGTTTCTTCTCATGGCAAAAGAAAGGAAACTGTAGTTATTGCTCCATCTATGCAGACTTACTCCTTATGTTTGTTTTGTTCCTTTAGCTTTCTTGCTCTGAAAAATAGTATATCTGTATGAATCAAGATGCTTTTAAATGTATCATCAATTGAGTCTATTGTAGTCAGTTCTTTTTATTTGCTGCTATGTAATTAACTGTTTTTGCCTCTGGTAGATTCATATTTTCAGGGTCAAGTGTAGCCATTGTTTTTCCTCTTACTTTCTCTTTAATTTTTTAAATTTATTTTTTACCAAATACTCAGACTTCAAGGACATCCACTTGCTTTCTCTTGACCTCCTTTACATTTTGTTTTATAGATGGTATAAGGGACTAGCCATATTAATAAATATGTTTTTAAAAATGAAAACATTAAAGGGTTTAGCTCAGCCTTATATTTTGCACTGCATTTCGTTCATAGTTGTTCTGTTTTTCCTAGTGTGCCCCTAATATTCATAAAATGGATGGATATTCATGTGATGGTGTTCAGGTAGGTCACTTCATTGTTACCCATATTTTTCACATGTACCAGCGTAGAAGGAATACTGAAATCTTATCAAAATAGGAAGATCAATTTAAATGTTTATAATCAGTTCTGAAGCTAAAAGGCCTTTCTACTATTCATCTATTATTTTTCCCAATCATAGTTTCTTTTTCAGTTATCTGACATAAGCAGATATTGCATCGCTAATGGGTATTCGCTTTTCTGTTTTAGGGAACTTGCTTTGGAGGAAGATGCAAAACCAGGGATAGACAATGCAAATACATCTGGGGGCAAAGTAAGTAAATAGTGTGGCTGGATCATTGTTAAAGCATGATATCAGGCAGACTTCTCAAGGACATGTGTGCTGGAAGTAAATTTTTGACCACTTTATGACTGGGGGATTCTCAAAGCTACCACAGGTCTTAGCAGAGGCATGTTTCTGGAAATGAGAGTAAGGCACCCCTTTGAGAAGACAGCCCCACACATCTTGCTAGTTGGCAGTGCCTGTGGACGAGACAGAAAGTGCCTTTGCTGCCAGGCAGATGAAGCCCATGCCAGGGTGCACAGCTTAGAGATTAGAGCAAACCTGGATTTCAGCTCCATGTATACTCTTTTCAGCTGAGTGCCCTGAAGCTAACTAAAGCTTACACAACCATGTGGGATGGACATGGACCCTGGACAGGACGTCCTTAACTTAGAACAGCAGCATTTTATCTAGAGTCATTTTTTTCCTCCTTGGATGTTTTTCTTAAACTCCAGTTGGCTTTCCTACTTAGAGATGAACTTCTGCTGAAGTGGCTTTGCTGTATCAGAAAGAAATGTTAATGTTTTAGCCTTTAAAGTCTGTCAGATTTTCAAAGGAAAATATGTAACATTTAGATTTATACTCTATTTAAATGTTTATTTAAATGTTGAGTAATGTATTGTTTTCTAGAAGTCCTACTAGCCCAAACTTTTGGAAGCAGTTTTGGTTTTAAACTGTTTCAGGAGACAATTTGTAGTAGAAAAAAGGCTATAAAATGATGATACTTTTAATTGTTATAAGTAAGTGCCACAATCCTTTTAGGAGGGGAAGTGTATGCTCTCTTTAAGCAATTGGAAACATTGGGATGGGAAACCATTTGGTCAGGCAGGTTTGTACTCTGAAAAAAGATATGATTTTTGTTTTATCCACTTGAGCAAAAATAGTAGCTGACAACAAGAAGTAGGAAAAGAAACTACCAACATAACTAGTTGTTTTTTTAAAAAAAATACCAACAGTTATCCTTTGATTAGTTTGCATTTCGTCCTAATTCTTAGATAATTCTATCAACCATCACTGGTTTTAGAAAAGATAAAAGCCTGAAAAAGATACTGATGTACCTCAAAATGTTATTTGACTTCCATAGATTTAACATGAATTCAAGCTTGTCTTAAAGTGAAGTAAAATTGCTTTTGATAGCTGCTAAGAAGTAGTGAGCAAGGTAGAAATTGTACCACTGTTTCTTGAATCTAATTATAGGATATAACTATTTTAATAAACTTGTCTTTATGATTAATAAAATATGCTGAATGAGAAATTCATGTATTATATTTAGCACTGAGATTAAAGAATGGAGTATATATTCAAGGAACTATTTGTTATTGCCTTCCCTAATTATTGGCCAAATTCTTTTTTTGTTGTTGTTTGAGATGGAGTCTTGCTCTGTTCCCAGGCTGGAGTGCAGTGGCGTGATCTCAGCTCTCTGCACCCTCTGCCTCCTGGGTTCAAGCTATTTCCCTGCCTCAGCCTCCCAAGTAGCTGGGACTACAGGCGCATGCCACCACACCCGGCTAATTATTTTGTATTTTAGTAGAGACAGAGTTTCACTATGTTGGCCAGGATGGTCTCGATCTCCCCACCTCATGATCTGCCGGAATTATTAGCCAAATTCTAAGGAGTGTTGATTTTTGTAGCCTACAGCCTGAGTCCCAACAGAGATCTAAATATATTTGCTTTCTAAATTTCAAATGAGCTTTAATGAAAACCTGAGTCATGGATATATATGATCCATGGTAAAATTGTGAACCATTGGTAACATTTTTGGAATTGATAACACTGTAGTCATGAAAAGTCCTTATATTACAGTTTTTCTTTTCTGCAAAGATTTTGAGCAGCCAAATGTTACTTCCATCACTGATAGAAAATTTTTTTCTGCCTTAGAGGTGACAGCATCAGACAAATATTGCTATGAGAAACTGAATATCGAAGGGACGGAGAAGGGTAACTGTGGGAAAGACAAAGATACATGGATACAGTGCAACAAACGGTGAGGTGGAGAAGTCAGCCCAGAATTCATCCCCTGGTCAATTACAAGTGTACTTTTTTGAGTGAATGGGAAATTTCTGTTTTCTGCATCACACAAAGTGTGCTCTTGCCTCCTTAATTTAACCTCATCTCTTCCCAGTGTTCCAGCATCACCTATGCAGAGGGCTTCCAAATCTTGACATGTGTTCTCACCTCTTTCCTAAGGCTAGGTCATACTTGCAGCCACCTCAGGATTTTCTTACCTAGAAGACACCGTTTAGCATCTCAAAAGCAACAGAACTTAAAGCCACAAGAATATGCACTGAGTGCTATTGAATTGAAATAACTGGCTCTAACTTTCCCAAACCACCCCCTTTTTGCCAAAGGTCTCAATATTTCACTGTCCTTCTGTCTAGAAGGCTTAAAGTGATCCTTTCTTCTACACATTGTCCAAATGCCAAATTACATTCAATCTTCCCTTTGCTTTGCCACCATTTGTCTTTAATTCATGTATTCACTTACATTCCTATTGCCATTACCTGAACTAAGACCTATATTAATCCTTCAACTATTACAAAATTCTTTTAACAGTTTTCTGTGCCAGCATTCCCTAGTGTACTATTATCAGAATAATCTTTTGGATCTTTTTTACTGTCAATTATTTGTTGAAAGTTCACTGGTTCCACATGACTAATTAATAGTGAGAACAGTACCCAGCACTGATTGAGTGAACACTGTGTGTTAAGCACTGTATCACACTTTGCATAAGCTATGCCATTTAATCTTTATGGCAGTCCTACCATTTTATGGAGGAGGAAACTGAGACACAGTTAATTTGCCCAAAGGCATGTATATGGGATGTAATAATAAGCAGAATTAGAATTTGGAGAATATGATTTCAGAACTCTCTCTTCACCGCTTTGCTGAATGTCATAGTCTTGTTAACAAATTAAATGGAACCTTAGCTTGGCACTGTACCTATTCCACAATTGTCCCCAACTGACACTTTTTGTCATTTCATTTATATTCTTCCAAATCTAGCAAACCTTACCATTCCTAATATGTCCCTACCTCCATGCCTATATTTATCCTCTATAATCCTCCAGAAGCACCCTTTAACTCATACCATCATCAGCCAAAAATATATCTATTCTTCAAAGCCCAGCTTGCAAAACACTTTCTATATATAAATTTCTTTCTGATTTACTCTAGAAATAAATAATCTCTCTCTTCTTTGAACTCCCACAGCCCTTTGTACTTATTTGTTCCTGATTTTGTTTTATAAGATGTTTGTGTGTGATTTATCTTCTCATCTAGAGTATAATTTTCTTGTGAATGAAGATTATATCTAATTTTCTTTGTATATTCTACATTACATAGGTTCGTATACATAAATGATATTCAAAAAAGTTTTGAATATTTCTTCTCTGTTGAGAAAGCATTTTATTTATGATAGATACAGTAAAATGATGACATAATTTTAAAAGCATTTGTAAACAATGATAGTACGTTCTTTTCTATGTTGGTGAAAATATAGGTTCTAATTTTCTTTTTTCTCCATCTGGTAAAGTCTGATATTTTTGTATATAATCTTGCTGACTTACTAATTACTCTTCACAAGATATTTTAAAAATATGTTTATTGTTATCTCTACTAATAATTAAAATGTGTTGGATATAAATAATACGTAAGATAATATTAACAACAGTAAAGATATTTTATAAGTTAAATTAGAATCATATGTAGTAGTTGGGGAAGTAGTGAACTATATTGAAGAAAGGATAATGAACCTTTGTAGTTGGCATCTATAAACTAAATGGAGTCTATAATTTATTCTTTAATTCTAGGACAACAGGTTGAAAAAACATCTGTATTCCAGAAGAATGCTCATCCAAATATTCAGTTACCAAGTTTTAAAAAAGATTGGCTGGGCACAGCGTCTCATGCTTATAATCCCAGTGCTTTGGGAGGGTGAGGAGGGAGGTTGCTTGGGGTCAGGAATTCAAGGCCAGCCTGAGCAACATAGTGTGAGACCCTGTCTCTGTGAAAAATTTAAAAGTTACTTGGGTCTGGTAGCATACACCTGTAGTCCCAGCTACCTGGGAGGCTGAGGCAGGAGTGTCACTTGAATCAGGAATTTGAGGCTGCAGTGAGCCATGATCACACCACTACACTCCAACTTGGACAACAGAGTAAGACCCTGACTCTATGGAAAAGAAAAAGAAGAAGAAGAAGAAATAGATTAGTATATCCAGTATTGTGTTATGGGAAAAGAGATTTCAATATAAAATAAGCCAATTTGATGGATTCTTTAAATACTTGAACTAATAGACAGTAAAGAAAAAGCTAGAAAACAATTGAGATTTTGGTACATTAATAAGAGTTTCAGAGAAGACACTTTTTAGAGCAGGTGGCACACTAATTTGGACTTATTTTATTTTGCTTAGCATATGCGTAGATAATATACTTGATGAAAACCAAATGCTAAAATGAGAGGAGATTATTCTAACTATACATGGTTTGCTATATCTTTGGGAAAAGAAGTAATTGGTAATCTTTTGATACAGGGATGTGCTTTGTGGTTACCTTTTGTGTACCAATATTGGCAATATCCCAAGGCTTGGAGAACTCGATGGTGAAATCACATCTACTTTAGTTGTGCAGCAAGGAAGAACATTAAACTGCAGGTAATTATCTAACCATTCTGTAAGAACCTGAGTCATCTTACTTCTCAGGAATGCAGTTTAGGATTCCTTCCATTTTCAATTAACGTACATGTTAGTAAGTAGAAATATAATCTAGTCTATAGAGGCGATTGAGTAAATTCTAACAGAGAAGAGATAAAAAGAAGACAAAAAGTAGTTGAATGAAGAATATTATGTGATTACTAGAGTTTAGATTGGTCAGTAAAGTCTTACAGAGTTTGGAAAATGAATGAGGACTTCTTGGTAAATCAGTGTATTAAATATATGCATCTACTTTTGCTCCCTTATGAAATCCCACTAAAAAGATAACAAATGGATCTTTTTTTAGAGTTCTTATATCCACAGGGAGGCATAGAAAGAGAGAAGAGACAATCGCAACAATATTTTGTTATGTATAAAGCAAATGGATGTGTGGCACATGACTTATCAAAGCTGAGAAAGCTGAATTCCTAAGTCAGTAATGAGGAAAACTGAGAATCAATCCAAGATATACTCTTATTTCCCCACAGGCTCAGAAATTGGCAGCATCATCTACTTTAGGAAGAGGGAGGGAAGGAGTGGAGAGAAGGGGCTGAAATACAGAAAATAGATGAAAGGCTGTTTAAAAAGCAGTTAGATACTCAGATTACTTCCCCAACTCAGCTAAACTGGGGATTTCCCACCCTCCCATGGAAGATTGGAGCTTGATACTCTATAGAGAATAACAGAGGAGGTTTCTAAGCTGGAGGACAGCAAACGATATTTATATAAGGGTTGTATGGAAGTAGTCCAACCTCAGTAGTACAAATTTCCAATCATCTGTTAGGTCTCCTGACTCAAATATGAGCAGGTTATCAGAGATGTGAAAAAAAGTCTGTAACATGAAAAAAAAAAAAAAAGACAAAAACAATGAGACAATGAAGGGGAAGAACACAAAACCACTTATCAGTATTTATGAGAGATAAGAGATTTCTATCATGAAACAAGAAAATAGGGTGCTGTTTTTTTAAACCAGGAACATTCAGAAAGAAAAAATTTAGTAGTTGAAATTATCTTCCAGAAAGTAAAGTAAAAAGGCAAAGAAATGGACCATAGAGAAAATCTTACGCATTAGAATAGCAGTAATAACAGAGGAAACAGCAGGGAGGAAATTTCAATGAATAAGTCAAGAGAATTGTCTAGAAATAAAGGACTTGAGTTTCCATATTAACAGGCTCACCAAGTGCTGAATACAATGAGTGAAATTAGAGGTACATCTAAACATATCATTGTGAAATTTTAGAACCTTAGGACAAAGTAAAGAATTCTGGAAGTTTCCAGAGAGGAGAAAAAAATCAAAGACTTAAGAATTAAAATGTTTAGGTTTTAGCAACAGGAGCCCTGGGAGTCAGAAGGCAATAGAGAAAATTATTTCCAAAATAGAATTTTGTACTCTGGCAAAATATCAAACAAGTGTGAGGATAGATAATAAAGACATGTTTAGTTATGCTACAAATTTCTCAGGAAAGTACTAGAAATTGCACTCCACCAAAACAAAGTAAACCAAGAAAGAGAAAGATAGAGAATACAGGAAACAAGTTTCCACAAACAGAGACCGGGCAATCCCCAAGTTGATAGTGAGGTGAAAGTCAAGATTTACAGTGCTATGAAACTGACACATGTGGACAATCAGCACAGACAAGAGCAGGCCAGAAACTCCCGGAGACTTTCATAAATAACAAAAGAATGAATTAAGAGTAGAAGATGGTTTTCTCCTAGGAGGAGTATCTGGGAGAATGTCTAGAGAGGCAGAGAACTGCTTTATTGCGTTTAAAAACAATTTATCTGTTGATTCTTTAAACTATGTGCATATGTAATTTAGATAAAAATAAATGAAGTGAATGGGTATTGAATGTAAATGGGCTAAATACCCCATTTAAAAGGTACCAGAGTGACAAGCTGGAGAAAAATAAGACCCCATGGTATGCTGTCTTCAAGAGAGCCATCTCGTATGCAGTGACACCTATAGACTCAAAATGAAAGGATGGGGGAAAATCTACCAAGCAAATGGAAATCAGAAAAAAAAGCAGGCTTGCAATGCTAATTTCAGACAAAACAGACTTTAAGCCAACAAAAATACAGAAAGACAAAGAAGACCATTAGGTAATGGTAGAAGGTTCAATTCAACAAGAAGAGCTAACTATTATAAATATATATGCACCCAACACAGGGGCACCCAGCTTCATCAAGCAAGTTCTTAGAGACCTACAAAGAGACTTAAACTCCCACACAATAACAGCAGGAGACCTCAACACTTCACTGATAGTATTAGATAGATCATCAAGGCAGAAAATTAACAAAGATATTCAAGACCTGAAGTCAGTGTTAGACCAAATGGATCTGATAGACCTCTACAGAACTCTCCACCTAAAAACAACACAGTCTGTATTCTTCTAATCGTCACATGGCCCATACTCTAAAATTGACCACACAATTGGACATAAAACAATCCTCAGCAAATGCTAGCTAGAGAACTGAAATCATACCAAACCCACTCTTGGACCACAGCACAATACAAATAGAAATCAAGACTTAAAAATGTTTTCAAAACCATGCAATTATGTGGAAATTAAGCAACCTGGTCCTGAAATGACTTTTAGGTAAATAATGAAATTAAGGCAGAAATCAAGAAGTTCTTTGAAACTAATGAGAAAAAAGATACAAAATACCAGAATCTCTGTGTCACAGCTAAGGCAGTGTTAAGAGGGCAATTTATAGCCCTAAATGCCCTCATCAAAAAGAAAGTTCTCAAATACACAACCTAACATTACAACTATAAAAGAACTAGAAAAGCAAGAACAAACGAACCCCAAAGCTAGCAGAAGACAAGAAGTAACCAAAATCAGAGCTGACCTGAAAGAGACTGAGACATGAAAATCCAGGTAAAATATCAACAAATCTAGGAGTTTATTTTTTGAAAAAAATTAATAAGATAGGTTACTAGATAGACTAATAAAGAAGAAAAGAGAGAAGATCCAAATAAATACATCAGAAATGACAAAGGGGATGTTACGAATGACCCCACAGAAATACAAACAATAATCAGAGACTACTATAAACACCTCTGGCACACAAACTAGAAAATCTAGAAGAGATTGATAAATGCCTGGACACATGCACATATTACCAAGACTGAACCAGGAAGAAACTGATTTCCTGAACAGACCAATAACAAGCTCCAAAATTGAACCAGTAATAAATAGCCTACCAACCAAAAAAAAGAAAAAAAAAAAAAGAAAAAAAAGACACGACCAGACAGATTCACAGCCAAATTCTACCAGATGTATGAAGAAGAGCTAGCACCATTCCTACTGAAACTATTCAAAAAATTTGAGGAGGAATGACTCCTCCCTATTTCATTCTCTGAGGCCAGTATCATCCTCATACGAAAACCTGGCAGAGACTCTTAAAAAAAAAGAAAATTTCAGCCCAGTATCCTTGATGAACATTGATTCAAAAATCCTCAACAAAATACTTGCAAACCAAATCACTTAGCACATCAAAAATCATATCCACCATAATCATGTAGGCTTTATTCCTGGGTTCCAAGTTTGGTTCAACATATGCAAATCAGTAAATGTGATTTATCACATAAACAGAACTAAAGACAAAAATCACATGATTATCTCAATAGATGCAAAAAAGGGTTTTGATAAAATCCAACATCCTTTCATGTTAAAAACTCTTAATAAACTAGGTATTAAAGGAACATACCTCAAAATAAGAGGCATCTGTGACAAACCCACAGCCAACATCATACTGAATAGGCAAAAGCTAGAAGCATTCTCCTTGAACACTTATACAGGACAAAGATGTCCTGTCTCACCACTCCTATTCAACATAGTATTGGAAGTCCTGGCCAGAGCAATTAGGCAAGAGCAAAAAATAAGGGACATCCAAATAGGAAGAGAGAAAGTCAAACTATTGCTCTTTGCTGATGACATGATCCTATATCTAGAAAACCCCATAGTCTCAACCTAAAAGCTCTTCCAGCTGATAAACAACCTCAGCAAAGTTTTAGGATACAAAATCAGCATACAAAAGTCACTAACATTCCCATGCACCAACAATAGCCAAGCTGAGGGTAAAATCAGGAATGCAATTCCATTCACAATTGCAATAAAAATAATAAACTACCCAGGAATACAGCTAGTCAGGGAGGTGAAAAATCTCTGCAATGGGAATTTAAAAACTCTGCTCAAAGAAATCGGAGATGCCACAAACAAATGGAACAATATTCCATGCTTGTGAATCAGAAGAATCAATATCATTCAAATGGCTATACTGCCAAAGCAATTTAGAGATTAAATGCTGTTGCTATCAAACTATCAATGACATTCTTCACAGAACTAGCAAAAACTTAAAATTCACAGGGAACTAAAAAGCTGGGGGCATCACGTTGCTTAACCTGAAACTATAGTACAGTGCTACAGTAACCAAAACAGCATGGTACTGGTACAAAAACAGATACATAGACCAATGGAACAGAATAGAGACCCCGGAAATAAAGTCGCACACCTGCAACCATCTGATCTTCGATGAAGCTGACAAAAACAAGTAATGGGGAAAGGACCCCCTATTCAGTAAATGGTGCTGGGATAACTGGCTAGCCATATGCAGAGGATTGAAACTGGATCCCTTTCTTACACCATATACAAAAACCAACTCAAGATAGATTGAAGACTTAAATATAAAACTCAAAACTATAAAAACCCTGGAAGACAACCTAGGCAATACTATTTTGGACATGAGAATAGTCAAAGATTTCATTATGAAGACACCAGAGGCAATCATAACAAGCAAAAATTGACAAATGGAATCTAATTAAACTAAAGTGCTTCTGCACAGCAAAAGTAACTATCAACAGAGTAAACAGACAACCTACAGAATGGGAAAATTTTTTTGTAAACTATACATTTGATGAAGGTCTAATATCCAGCATCTATAAGGAAGTTAAATTTACAAGAAAAAACAACCCCATTAAAAAGTGGGCAAAGGACATGAACAGATCTTTTCACAAGAAGACATACATGTGCTCAAAGAGCATATGAAAAAAGATCGATATCACTGCTCGTTAGAGAAATTCAAATAAAAACTACCATAAGATACCATTTCACACCAGTCAGAATGGTTATTATTAAAACGTCAGAAAATAACGTGCTGGCGAGTTGCAGACAAAGGGGAACATTTACACACCTTTGGTGGGAGTGTAAACTAGTTTAATCATTGTGGAAAGCAGTGTGACAATTCTTCAAAGACCTAAAAACCAATACCATTCGACCCAGCAATCCTATTACTGGATATAAGCCCAAAGGAATATAAATCATTCTACCATAAAGACACAGGCATACGTATGTTCACTGCAGCACTGTTCACAATGTCAAAGACATGGAATCAGCCTAAATGCCCATCAGTGGCAGACTGGATAAAGAAAATGTGGAACATAAATATACACCATGGAATACCATGCAGCCATAAAAAAGAACAAGATCATGTCCTTCACAGGACATGGATGGAGCTGGAGGCCATCATCCTTAGTAAACTAACATAGGAACAGAAAACCAAATACCACATGTTCTCACTTATAAGTGGGAGCTAAATGATGAGAACACATGGAAACAAAGAGGGGAGCGACAGACACTGGTACCTATTTGTGAGGGATGTGATGAGGAGGAAGGAATGGATGAGAAAAAATAACTATTGAGTACTAGGCTTAGTAACTGGATGATGAAATATTCTGCACAACAAACCCTCATGACATGAGTTTACCTATATTACAATCCTGCACATGTACCCCTGAACATAAAATAAAAGTGACAAAAATGGGGGCTTTTATAGTAGCATTGACATGGCCCCATATGAATAAATTATGAATATACATTTTCAATTCTTACCGTGGTTTTAAGAAACATTTCTAAATTATATATGCAGGTTTGTTATGTTGAATAGTGATGCTACAACAGTTTAGTCATTCTCAAATGTAATTGGTCCATATGCAATCTTTTTGGGTCAACCAACTTATCAAATTACATGCTAGTAATAATGCCTTACTTACCTTTTGGTTGGTAGCCCAAGTGAAATGATAAACCTGTTTCAATTCAAGCCCCAGTTATAGTAATTATGTTTAAATCCTAAACTACATCAATTTCTCCAAAAGGAATTAGATCAAAAGATTCAATGGCTTTTTCTGAGATTGAACTGGCTTATGCTACTGGTCTTTAATGAGTAATAAATAGGATAGAGGAAGCAATATTACCCACTTTTAAGTTTTTGAGTGTGTTTTCAAAATTAATTTGAATTAATAGACATTTTTTGCTCTCAATTTGTTTTAGTGGTGGGCATGTTAAGCTTGAAGAAGATGTAGATCTTGGCTATGTGGAAGATGGGACACCTTGTGGTCCCCAAATGATGTGCTTAGAACACAGGTGTCTTCCTGTGGCTTCTTTCAACTTTAGTACTTGCTTGAGCAGTAAAGAAGGCACTATTTGCTCAGGAAATGGAGTAAGTATCCAGTACCTTGTCAGGATCTATTTATTTCTTTTATATCACAGAAATAGATAGGATGCTAAACTATTTTTCTTAATTATGGAAAACATGATTTTTCATATTTCTAGTTGTGTAAATACTAATTCAATTATAGCTATTTGAATATTTCTGTTGTATAATCTGAGAAAGCCTGGGAATAAGGAAAAGAATAATCTTTCTAACCAGATTCTTCCATCTTTCTTTTCTATGTTACTATGATCTCATATAATATAATGCCAACTTTTTACAAGTGAACTAGGAGATACATTTTAACAAACTATGATGGGATTTTAAGAAAGACAATAAAAATTGGATGTGATGGCCACAGTATTTAAAAACGATGTGGTCTGGGCACTGACAAATCTGAATAGACTATCAACTGCTGTAGCCACACCAGAGGGTACAAGCTGAGGATAAGTCCTGGAAATAAAAATAGATTAACTTAGAGAAATGTTTCTTATAGATGAATAGGAAAAAAATGGCATTTGAAAGACTTGTAATTCTGTTCTTTCAGTTATGTATCAGATAATGTATATCCTGTACAGGTAAGTTTACAGGTTAAATATTCATCCTCTACTAGGGATAAAGTTTTGTCAGTTTCAATTAGGAATTCCTATACTACCAAAAAAAAAGTTTGTTCTATTTCTTTCAGCATGTTCTGTAGCGTGCTTTTTATTTTTGTTCCAGATTTTTTGCTTGAACTGTTGTATTCAGTTAAGATAAAGGATCCCTGTTTTGGAACTGTAAGCCTTCAATCCTGGTCATTCCATACATATCCTCAGGGATATTCCAAGAATTTATTTAGGGAAGTAACTAATTGTTACTTCTTGCCAAAGCATAGGAATTCTCATGGCATATAAGAGTAGAGCAGACATGTACTAAGTAGCTCTCCTCCTATGAAGGAATCTTCCAAGTCTTATTTTCTTAATCTTTAAGAGGATGTTAGGGGATTAGAGGAAAAGAATAATGGAATTTTTCTTGATCATCCATGCTAATGAATAGCCATGTCTTATTCTTCTTAAGGTTCTGAAACAAAATACAAGAGACCAAACATAGTTGTGCTTAGTAAACATTTGTTTAATTAATTAGTAAAAGAATAATCAGTGCAAATAAATCAGATGGCAAATCAGCATCCAGATGATTTGCAACAATTATGCATAATATAATTATGTATTCACAATAATTGTGCATAATTATATTTGGCATAATTTTAACTTACAGCAACTCAACTCTGTATTTGTGACAAAAAATTAATATGAGAAAAATTAATACAAGTGAATATTCTTTTTTTTTTTTTTTTTTGAGACAGAGTCTCCCTCTGTTGCCCAGACTGGAGTGCAGTAGTGCGATCTCTGCTCACTGCAAGCTCCACCTCCCAGGTTCACGCCATTCTCCTGCCTCAGCCTCCTGAGTAGCTGGGACTACAGGCACCCACCACCACACCTGGCTAATTTTTTGTATTTTTAGTAGAGATGGGGTTTCACTGTGTTAGTCAGGATGGTCTCGATCTCCTGATGTCGTGATCCTCCCACCTCAACCTCCCAAAGTGCTGGGATTACAGGTGTGAGCCACCGTGCCTGGCCGTAAATATTCTTTTTGTACTATATATCATGTAGTTAAGAGCATGGGCTTGCAATCATACAGCCTGGGTTTGAATCCCAACTTTGCTTTTTACTAGCTGGGTAACATAGGGCAAATTTCTTAACCTTTATGACTCAATTTCTTCCTCTGTAAAATGGAGATAATAGTGCCCACTTTAAAGAATGGTGCAAAGAGTGAGTTAACTTGTAAAACACTTAAAACAAGACTGGGATGTGGGAAGTGTTCAATAAATGTAAGCTATGCCATTTATTATGATTACACTTGCATCATTGTCTGTTCTTGTCACTTTATCACTGATACCTGACATATGATATAGCAACTGATGCTTGAAGAAGCCAGGAGACTTGATTAAGGTCCCTTAGTAAGACAGGAGTGATATGGTGAATCAAATCTAGGCCTTTTAAGCCTAAACCTTTTTCTTTCTGCATATTTGTTAATGTGTAGCTCTTATTGAGGCTGTGTTATAGTTACATATAGATGTGGATGTATGTTGTGTTCCTGAAAATTAGATCAGACAAGACAGAAACCCCTGTAGTAAAAACCTGTCTCAGGGGGAACTTGGCTGACCTTCAACCTAACTTAACTCTCTCCTGCTTCTCTATTCAGAGTTGTTTTGAATTAGATTTAGGTGTATATTCTGCTTCCTGAGTGGACAAATGAAGAGAGATTATTTCCCTATAATATAAAAAATGGTATCAATTTTATGTGAATCTTTTTTATGTACTCTTTTCGTGGGAGTTCTTAGTTCCCCCGACCCTGACATAGCTGGTGGCTACAGCATGGGTTGAAGTGCCAACGTTATAGCCTTGTGGAGCTTTCTTCTCAGCCCACTGCAAAACATCAGGTCTCCTCTCTTCATCACACTTTTATTTCATTTTGCTTCCTAAGAAATGAAGATAACATTTTTGCATAAAGACCCTTACTAAGGAAGGAAGGAAACCTTTATATTAGATAATTGACAGATGATTGTATTTCTGCTTAGCTTTTTAAATCTTCCTCATAAAATTTAAGTTAATGAAAGTCAAAACAATAATTTCTTTGATTTTTTTTATAGATGTAGATGAATTTCTCTGTTAAAAGTCATCGTTCCCTTTGGGTCATTTGCTGGTCTCTAGGAAACATTTGCTTGAAGTACTGGAGGGAGAAATAATGTAATTAGTATTAGGAAGAATGTACTAATAATTTTTGGGAGTTACCAAATTCTAAGCATATAATGATAAGAAATTAGTGTTTATTTTTCATGCTTCTGTACAAGAGACTTGACATTTACTCTAACTTGATTGTGGATTTCAGGTTTGCAGTAATGAGCTGAAGTGTGTGTGTAACAGACACTGGATAGGTTCTGACTGCAGCACTTACTTCCCTCACAATGATGATGCAAAGACTGGTATCACTCTGTCTGGCAATGGTAAGTACTTAATTTGGTAACATTATGTACTCTTTATACACAAAGAGAAAACTGCTCTCTGAAAACTTTTATTTGAGTTATTTTTGTGATAATCAGAAATACATTCTCATAATAATGAGGTCCATTTCATGAAACTGATTATGTCCATTAAATTGTAATGATATGTAATATTGTGTATAACTTAGTCTATTTGATTTAGCTTTATCTTGTCCTGCTTCATTCTGAGATTTTCGAGTATTACACTTGTCTGAAGCTGTCAATAAACCCTAACATTTCTTTCAAATGAAGAAAGTAGTCATAACTCTTAACTGTGTGCAATTAAAGGAAGAATTTTATATTTTGAACTGAATAAAAGGAACAATTAAAGAATTGGTTTTAAAATATTTTAATATTCTTTATTATAGAATCTCATTGTTGTTCAATCCCAGTTCTGTAGCCTGAACTGGCTGCAGGTAGTAATCCTGGCCAAGGTTCCTGGAGGGGCTTTAAGAACATAGATAAGAAATAACAGGTGCAGTCCTAAAAGCTAGGGTGGCTGAAGCTGGGGTATAGAAGTCAAATGCAGATGGTTGAAAGAACTCATACATTGGAGGCAAATGTCCCCTTTTAAACTATTTAATCATTTCATTATTGAGTATTCTTTTATACAAGATAATGCTCAAATCCTGAAGTTCATTCACTCTCAAAGGATGAGAAAAAAGGAATATGTTCATTCTAATAATCTAGAAAGGGTAAACAGTTTTAGCTAATATGACTTTTATAAAGAAAATCATAGGATGGCTAAGATTTTAGAGTCCCCAGTCTTAGCAATGGTAGTGTGGAGTTTGTTCCAGTAATTAATTCAAAGGCAATAATATTTAGGCACATGGATTTAAATGACATGTCAAAAGCCATACCATTACTTAGAAATAAACAAGACTAACATCTAAGTTTAGTGATCCCTGTTAAGTCCCTGGAAAAAAAGGAAGGGAAGACAGACATGCTAGGTCTTGGAGTAAGAAAATCCTAGTAACCCAAGAAATCCTGTGACATCTGCATCTGTGCATCCCACAGAGGACCTGGCAGGTTGGACTCCACTAGTCTGCTCAGATGACCTAGCCCTACTGTCTGGCATGAATTCTGAGGGCTCCCAGACAGAGAGACTGCCACTCCTATCATGGAGAATTGAAGTCTTCTCAAGTAGCCCATGACTCCTGACCTTTGATGTGTAAAAGGATGCCTTAGGAGTGGAGCAGACAAGGATGGATCTAAGTTGCCCTGGGTGAAAGCTCTGCAGTTAACCATGTGGCATAAATCATTATCAGCAAAACAGGCCTTCTGGTGTCAGAGCCAGGCCTCATTCAGAACAGCCTTTTCTGCCTTTGAGCCCTCATTTGAGCTTATCAACGAAGACTTTGACTCATGGTGCCATTCTGCTGTGATGATCCCCTTAAAGATAATATCTCAGCCTGCCTGACAATGGATACTGGCACAACAATGCCATCACTGTGTTCTGAGCTTCAACCCTGCCCTGGATTCTGCCTGCCTGTCTCTCTGCCAGTGTGGTGTTGCCTCCCTCTCCTGCCACTTCAGCTCTAGTCCTCCAGCTCACTCGACTCTTTTGTTCCTCTGGGTTTTCCTTCTGTAGAATGCCACAGCCGTCATTGCCCAGATGGGGAATTACAAGTCCAGTGTTTTTATCACCTACACCACCTGGGTAGTAACCATACAAGTCTGTGGACATGTTTTCTCCCTTAAGAAGCTTACATTCATTTTGAGAGAAACAAAATATAACACACACAAAACCGAGAGCAATAAGGACCTTGCATTAGTTGTCAAAGTGGAGTGATATGCACAATAACATTTCTAGAATTTCTGAGAAAGAGGTAAGGATCAAAAGGAACACAGGTTTTCTCCCTGTTCCTCCCTAAGTATCATTACTCTTCCCTCTTTTAGTTTAATGACATCATGTTTTCTGGAAAATACAACTGTGCAAAATGCACTTGGACAAGAATTAAAAAGGACATATACCAAACATTATTTTTAAATCAACTGATGTAGATTGCTGAATTATGGTTGATTTTTTCTTTCCTTTGAAAATACCCATTTTGAAAACAAACAGTGTTGTTAGTGTGATGATTACAAAACTGAGCAATAAAGTTTCTGAAAGAATTTTATACCAATGATCTTCCTTCTTTCTTTTTTTTTCCTCTCAGGTGTTGCTGGCACCAATATCATAATAGGCATAATTGCTGGCACCATTTTAGTGCTGGCCCTCATATTAGGAATAACTGCGTGGGGTTATAAGTAAGTGAAATGTCTCAGTCTTGTTACTATCGAAATATACTTCTAAACATTTTGATTACATGAAAGCATCTAGAAAGTTTTGTATCATTGGTTGAATATACTTGCAATGAAAATCAACTTGGCTCAGCAGCCAGTCAATGCTTATTCTTGGCATGGTGAGAAGTGATAATAACATCATTTTTTTAGATTTCGAGACAACTTCCTTCTATTGTAAAACGACTGAGTATTATTTTAAAATCCTTGAAGTGAATTGAAATCAGTCTAAATTTTAAAAGCTTATAAGTTGTAACTTTTGAAGAGAATTTGATAGCCTTAAACATTTTGCTCAGTAAATGCCTTCATTGTAAACTTTTTTATCTATTTAATGTGTTCAATTTTCTTTTATGATTTATACAATCTGAAAAGAAACCAGAATATTCAATTTCCTTTTAAGTGCTTTAATCTCATGATGTGAACAATTTCTTTGTATTCAAATAGCTAATTTAAGTTTAATAAGTTAGAACTTAAATGTGATGAATCTTAAATTTTCTTTAATATTTCAACTTAAAATCATATTCTGCTGATCCTTGATGATGTTCCAATTCACAGGCCTGGGGCTTTTCTCCATTTGGAAGGCCTGCAGCTTGTGCTAGGCAGTCTGGGCATTACCTCATTTCGTAGCACATTTTTCCTCATGGATCAAACTTAGGTAACTCAAAGTTTTGGGAATTAGAATCAAAATTTTAGACTTTTACCCATGCCTCTTGATGGACTCACCTTTGTTACCCCATGCCTTTTGATGGACTCACCTTTGTTCCTTGAGTTAATATATGTCAAACACTCAAAGTAGTACCTGGCCCACAGTAAGCACTAGGTAATTGTTTGCTATGATTATTATCACTTAACAAGGTCTTAAACCAATTGCACCAAAGGAAACACCTTTATAGTGCACATGGTAATTGCTTGTGAGGTCAAAACCATGAAAGAGTTTCTTTGGCTAAAAAGGAAGAGTAGTTAGTTTACTGGCAGGATAAGCTTTGTATGCTACAAGCATTAATATTACAGGCATTCGTGGAAGACTGTATATTAACGAGTAGCTCGGAGAGCATAATACAGTTTGGCATAACATGGTTGACATGGCATATCGTAGTGAAGGAGAGCACAGCATAATAGTAAGCTCTTCCCTGATTAAATGAGCACCTAGCCCTGTACTGTGTGGTCTTCCACAAATTCTTGTATTGTTAATGCTTGTAGCATACAAAGCTTATCCTGGCAGCAAACTAACTGCTCTCCCTTTTCAACTAAATAAACTCTTTCATGGTTTTGACCTCACAAGCAATTGCCATATACCCGTACAAAGGTGTTACCTTTGGCGCAGTTAATTTAAGACTATGTTATGTGATAATAATAAGTTCATAGCTGAGGCTTAAAACCTATAGGCCTCTTTGGTATGCAGGTTACTGGGTATATTTCACCTCAGCATAACATTTGGAGTTACAAAATCATATATCTGATAGGAAGGCTTTTCTGTTTGTCATTTGATTTCTCCTCACACCACAAGCAAATTAGTTGTGTGCTGGAATCGCACTATTTCTCTAACTTAATGCACGATTTAAGTAGCAATTGTCATCACAAGCATTATTGTTTTGAAGTAGCTCAGTGGTTTCATTTGGCTATGTGAAAATGGAAAGAAAAAAATTGTTCATTCTGGAGTGTGTGATTTTCTGCCACCTAGTGATGGAAGTGGATATTTCATTTTACAATCTTGGAAAACCTACCTTTTAGAAACCTAAACACTCATATTACTTATTAAATTATGTGTCTATTTGCCTTTCTTGATTAGAATGAAAATCACTTATTTCTGCCTGTAATTTCTTATTTTTATGGCATTCTTTTGAGATTTGTTCATTCCTGCGTATATGCACTTTGCAACTTTAATAAGATCTACATAGTTGGAAACTCATTTAAGTTGGTTTTAGCTTAAGGAAAAAGACCAAACTTGTGTATATTACAGTATCCTCTTTATAAATAATTAGTCCAAGTAGCTAAAGTTTTAATGTTTCTAAAATTATTTAGAATATGTTTAGGAATATAGTGGGAATGTAGATATTTTAAAAGAGGAATTAAATTCATGAATATGATGTTTTACTTATTCTATTTGAAATTTAAAACCAGATTTAGAACCTGAGAACTCAGTTTCTCATTAGTTTTTCCAGTTAAACTTTCTACCCCTTCCCCAAGCCTTGGGGTGGAATAGCAGGAATGAAAAAAAAAGTAGAATGCTCATTTGGAACCGTATGACTCAGGAAATCAGATTGAAGGAATAAAAAGTAAAACATGTTGAATAGAAAGATACCAGGTTTATTTTTCACCCATCTGATAGTTTCCAGAATGAAAAATAATAACGAATTGGCACCTTTGCCGTCGTGTGTGTTATCAAACATGATATGTATAATGTGGATGAAAGAGACTGGCAAGTAAAGATGTTACCAATGAAATCCATGTGAAAACATTATCCTTGTTCTTAGAGTAAGCAGCCCAAAACTACTCAGTTGCATGACCTTTCTAACGTGTCTCCAAAATACTAACAATTATGTCAAGATAGAAAGTTAGCAATGAACCCCTGAAAAGTCACTGGTACTGTACTACCACACCCTTTAGAGCAATTTTTTAATCAGATCCACTTAGTTGGAAACTCATTTAAGTTGGTTTTAGCTTATGGTTAAATAAACACAGGGACTAAACACTGAACAAGTATTTCCAATGTGAAACTTCAGTGAGTAAGTAGTAATCACTTAGGAGATCCTTAACAGTAATTAATTAACTCACCTATTTATCATACCTGATGAAATAAAATGTTCTGGTATTCATTTATATTCCCCTATTTGAAATTCTTAGGAATAACTATAGTTTGGGGTTTATATCCCATTAGGAATGAATTATAATTTTATTTCTGTGAAAGTACAGTTATTTATGTAAGTAACTTGATTCATTAATTTCATTATTTAAGTTAATAATGTTTGAATAATGTTTAAATATGTTTGAAGACCTGTATTTGAGATAAGATTTACTTTAGAGCAGTGATTGATGTTGAGAAAACAGTTACTCTTTAATGACTGCAGCATATTTATGTTTTTAAAAATGGACAGTTGTTTGACAATATTATCACTGACTCTTTGTCGCTTCTCCTAATGATGAAGTGACATTTTTGTGTGTGCATTCCCATTTTAATTCTGTAATTCAGAATCCTCTAGTGAAGACTTTTCAATGAAAGCTAGAGCTTTTATGTTTAGAGCTCCCTCTTGATGTCCATCCAGAGGTAACTAACTCTGTGTTTCTTCCTCTTTCTCTTCTTGTCCATGAAAAGAAACTATCGAGAACAGAGGTATGTAATAAAAATAATGTGAACATAAAACTGAAAGGTTTGACTCATATTAGCATTGCTGGAATTCATACATGCAATTATAATTAAGTTCACTTTGTTTTTATGCTATAATGATCATACACTAATCTTGATTTTTCATTATCTTGAGATAATTTTAATGATGGTGCCATGAAATATAGTAATTTAAAATAGATCTGTCATTTAATTTTAATGGTTCTTTTATCCAATGATACTACAATTAGTGGAGAGTCTTGCTTATTTTTTAATAGTAATATATATAGAAATTGATTTTTTCCATCTAAAACATACTTCCTCTATGGTAAGGTGTCCCATTTGTTTACATTAATGTTAGCTTTTCTTCATGTTTGTAACACTCTTATTGCCTAATACTTTCTGAGGGAATTTGTTACTGTTTTTATATTAATAATATCCATTCATAAGTGACAAATTTTATTTGGGCAGTGTTGCTGTTGGGAATGTTCTAGCATTTGTTGAGCCTGTTTATCTCTGCATAAGGAATTTTTTTGTATTGATTAGGTAACTGCACATTTAGTTAAAGAAAGAATTTGCATAGTTGGAATAATAAAAATGTCTGCATTCTTGAGAAAGTCAGACACCCTCTATAGTATAACCTTAAAATCTGTGCTTAACCAACAGCATAAAACAGATACAAAACATTCATGTTGTTCTATAACAATTACCTATTTTATCTGAATCTAAATTAGCACATAATATTGAAATTCACTCTTCACTTTTCACACTTAAAAAGTTACTAGTGGTGTTAGCTATTGATATAAAATATTAAAATATTGTCCTGGAAACTGATAACCTAGACCAGGTCTTACACATGATATAGTTCTATACTCATGGTATTTATGCAGATTCCTATTTACTTAACCTTTTCCATTGTTGAGTTGCATGCTTGTGACAGGTTATGAATAAGGTGTATAAATGTGGTAATTTGTCATGCTCCATCACAACTTTCATTTTTTTTCACAAATCAAAAATTTAACTTTACTCTTTTTTAAATAAATTAAAATTCCCATAAGGCTTTAACCGTAAGTATCTGTAGAATCTGTATAAATACATGGTGCCCATGGGTTACCATTTGAAATCCTGGTCAGTTTGTGTAGACAATAGAAAATATTGACCTTTCCCTAGAGTGGCTAACTCATCATTAATGGAAAAAGTAAAACTGGGACAAAATTACAATTTAAGAACAACCAGATTTCTTCGTGACATGTTTTAAACTCTTGTGTCCAAAAACGCTTGAGTAGAGCAGGAGCCGCCGTTTAGGCTTTCTGTTGAGTAGAGGTTGACGGATCGCATTAGAAATCTAAGTTTGCTGAGTTTTTTTAGTGGAAAATAGAATTAGGCAAATAAGATTAAAAAGTTAATGATTCAGCTTCATTTCCACACGAACTAAGGCTATAATGTAATTTAATATTGCTGAATATATGAAAACAAAAGTGAAATGTCTCATATGTAACATAAGCAAAACTAACACAGTACTCTAAGATGTGTTCTCATTAGGGATTCTGTCCAGAATAAGGGAATTGCCTACACTTTAGAAAAATGATTAATATTGAAAAGTATGCACAAATTTCTTGTGCTAACTCAATATGTAGAGAGATATAGTTAAGAACATTTTCACATGAAGAATCTCCTTTATGTGCCTGATATAATTTCATGTCTCCTGGTGTTACTGAGTCATCATTTCATTGATCTGGCTACTCTTTTGGAATCTAGTCAATCATATTTTGAGAGTTGTCACATCTTCAGCGGATATTTATTTTATATATTTTGATATATGTCAACACAACCCTTTTTTGTCCTTGCCCATAACTAATGAATATCAGGTTTGTACAGTAGGTCTCAAAGTGGAGAAATAGCAAAGAATAGACTTTAGATAGGAAGTTGTGAATGTATAAGTGTTTTCTAAATGATTTTCCTTTTCGAGAATACTTGTTAGTGATTACAGACGAAGTGGTAAGGCCAGCAGACCAAAGCATGCATTAAAAAATGTTCAATCTTATAAAAATATCAATAGACATTAAAGTAAATATCTTCCCAATTCCAAAATATACCAGGAAGTAAAATTAAGAATTTTGAGTTGTTATTGCTTTTAAATTAGGTTTTTCTTTGAGGTTCCATGGTAGGGAGACCAATCCACAGGGAATCAGAAATCTACTAGTATGTGGTATTGGAAAATCAAACTTTCCTCAACTCTGAAATCAAGTAAGGTTCTTTGTAATTTGTAAAGCATTATGGTGACGGGAAGTTACTAGCATGTGATCTTGGAAGACAGTGTTTCTCTGATCTTTGAATGAAAGAGGTGAATGTAGTTCTTTTCAAGAAGGAGGGCAGCATTCATTGACATGAGTGAGGCTCACACATACTGGTTGATGAGGTGGTGAAAATGTTGGTGAATGTAAACTTTTGCTTTGACACTAAATACAAGACATAATAAGTATAATAGCCAGTTATCAGATTCCTAATACTGTTATAATGACTCAGAAGTGCCAAACTGGGCATAACTTTCCAATTCCTGGAGAGGACAGGCAAGTAATTCTGTGACTGAATTTGATGACCAGATACATTTTCTCTCCTGAGCATGGGTCCTCAAGGTTTTCAGTATAGAGAAGGATTATATTCTATGTTTTCTTGCAAGTTTGACAAAAAGATGTGAAGCAGACCCATTTTTTTCTTTTGTTCGCAAACTTCATAATAAAAGAAACTGGAAGCTCCATTCTGGGGCATAGTGAAGGCAGAACTCCACATATGTACAGCATCAGTTTAAATCTGCCAGTGTCTTATGATGGGCAGAATTGTGGAACAAAGGAGCCATAGCCATAGACATTAGGTAATTAGAATGATGGCTGTATTTATCCTTTTATTTAAAATATTCAGGAAAGAAAACTTCCCCAATTTTTTCAGTTGATGTTATTGTTGATATTATAGCACAATTGCTTTAGGAGTTAGAAGCTATATGACTTGTAGTGAGAATTATAAGTGAATTTTAGTTTTTAGGGTAAGTTTGCAAATAGCAATAGAATAAGAAACATTAACTGAAGTTAGATACATAAAACATCCATATTTAGCTGAAATCTTATTTTCTTCCTTTGTCTGAGATGAACACACACCATTATGATTGATGAGAAATTAAAAAATAATATTGTATCTTTTTGATCTATGGTTTTGCTTTAAGCGGAATGCCCTTCCCTTCCCCATTTCTTTTCTTTCTCACCTGTTTTAGCCACTTTATTTTCTGCTTGTGAACTTCCCATCTTTTTTCCAAACCTTTCTTAGTTTGCTTTTCTATTATTATTATTTTGGTGATATTCCTGCATCTGTCAGTGTTACTTGGTACACATTATATACAGTATTTCTTAAAACAGTAAAGTAACAATTTAATAAGAGACAGCCCAGATGCCAACAAAACATTGGAGAAATGCCTCCTTCAGCACTAAAGTTAAGAGTTGGTTAAATGGTTTTTTCCTCCAACATTTTAAGTATGCATAAGAATTATTAAGATAAATATAATTCAATTGATGCTTTTCGGAAAGATTAGACTTCTCTCATAGCAGGACTGTTTGCCTAAAGGTTTTGGGGTGATCAAGAAACAGTATTACTTAATGTTTACATTTAGAATGCTAACATAACAACTAGATGATTTATAATTATGAACACATTAAGAGTTGTCTTCTGAAGTGGAATAAGAATAAGCAAGCAATAAGCATAGTATTGTAGACCTGGAGAGACATATTTGTATAAATTAGGTCCCCCAGAGTCATTAAGTTATAGGGGTGGGTCTTTACCTTAAAGAACAGGAAATATCTTCAAAAGAATGTTATTTCATGGGATGCATCAATTCAGAACACACAATGAAATGCCAAAGTTGTACAGAGAAGAAAAAGACAACATGTAATTAATGTAGGAAGAGATACGTTTTGAGAGGGAAAAAACTAGTTACATAAGTGTTTATTATATTTTGGCTATTGTTCACTAAAAAGCATACATGTCTAAAATATTTGCATATAATATGAAAAGTATGAGGTAATTTTCCCATTATAAAATTTAGCACTAATCAGGCCACCTAATGTGGTGATCACTTTTAGTTTCCAAAATTTGATGAAATAAGAAAGCACTCAAGATTTAGGAAGAAAGTCATAAAGATAATAAAGGACTGGAAAAAGAAGTTTGATTTAAAATTTTAAGAGGATCATTTAGTTAGTCATTTATGACCTTTCCCAACAAATGATGAAAAGTTATTTTATTTATCATGGGGGCTTGATATTATCCATTAAAGCAAGAAGAATTAGGTTTGTTATGATATGTAATTAATAATTGTAAAAAAGACAAATTTCTAGACAATGAAGGATATTAAACATCATCATTATTATTATTATTATTATTATTATTATTATTATTTTGAGGTGGAGTCTCTCTGTCGCCCAAGCTGGGGTTCAGTGGCACGATTTTGGCTCACTGAAACCTCTGCCTCCCAGGTTCAAGCTATTCTCATGCCTCAGCCTCTTAAGTAGCTGGGATTACAAGCGCGTGCCACCACACCTGGCTAATTTTTTTGTATTTTTAGTAGAGACAGGGTTTCACCATGTTGGTCAGGCTGGTCTCGAAATCCTGACCTCGTGATCCACCCACCTCGGCCTCCCAAAAACATTGTTCTTAAGAGATCTTTAATGAAATTCATAACCTAACACTGACATTTACCATGGGAAGAAAGTTACATGCCTTCCTCATGGAATTTTAAGGAAAAGCCAGTGAATTTCTATCTTTTGGAGACTTTGCAGTGTGATAGATAAGAATCTAATCTGTTCAACGTAATGAAAACAAGGTGGTGCCCCAGAAGTACATTGAACTGAAACTGATTGAAACGCACAGTTTATGATTATTTAGCATTTAGGGTGTTTGAGCACTGTGTAAAAAATGACCATGGACTTCAGAGAAGTTACATTGAAGGGATAATAAAACATGTTCAGTTAAAAACACAAAACAAAACTGGGCTCCATCCATTGGGAACGATAGTCCATCTGCATCCTTAGTGTCAGCTAAGTGAGGCCTTGGTAATTGCCAGGATAAATACCTGAAGGCCAGCCAGACCCATGTAAAGAGAAGGCAATTTGTGGGATAGAATACTGGGAATAGTCAAGTGTAGTTCAGAACTCTTATATAATAGCTTGTCTTTATCTTTTATTTATTTTATTTATTTTTTGAGACAGAGTCTCACTCTGTTGCCCAGGCTGGAGTGCAATGGTGCGATCTCGGCTCACTGCAACCTCTGCCTCCCAAGTTCAAGCAATTCTTGTGCCTCAACCACCCAAGTAGCTGGGCTTACAGGTGTGTGCCACCACACCCAGCTAATTTTTATATTTATTGTAGAGATGGAGTTTTACCATGTTGGCCAGGCTAGTCTCCAACTCCTGACCTCAACTGATCTACCCATCTTGGCCTCCCATAGTGCTGGGATTACAGGCATGAGCCACCATGCCCAGCCTGGTCTTTAATTGAGTTGAATTTGGTGAGGCACATCTCATCAGTTTATAAAGATTATCAGTAAAGATAGTAATGATAAATGGGATTTGTTAACCATAGAGATTATTATTGGAAATGTGTTCATGGGATTCTTCTATAAATATTAATATAACACAAAAGGGAAATTTTCTCCCCAAGGCAAAAAATAGAACTCTGATTTTATTGACAGCTTTTTTTTTCAGGCATTAATGGAATATTTTACTGATACAAGGTAAAATAGAAAATATTAATAAAGATCTCTTACAGGGGAAGATATAGCAGGTGTCATGTAACAGTCTAAATATGAGGTTTTGTATTTTTTTCCTATAAAATTAATGTTTTATATACTGGGGAAAAGAAAGGATAACTATTATGAGCTGAAGTCATTTACAGAATTAAAATATTTTGGAGGAATCATATCAAAAGTTATAGGTGGAATTAATCCTACATTACTAATTTCATGAAAATTCTACTTTCTTTAGTAAACATAAAAGAAAGTAGATTAAATCACACAAGTTAAAATATATGCTTCATACTAATTGAAAAATCTTTCAGATTCACAGACGTGTAACTAAATAGCATTAAAATAATATGAGAGTATTCAGTCATTCAAGAGAATGAATGACCAAGTATTTTAAACATTTACAACAATATGGCAATAATTTAAGCAAGCAAACACCTGAAAATGGCATTTTGGGGGGATTAAATTCAGCAGCAGCAAATAATCAAAATTATAATGGTAATTAAGGAGAAACCAAATAAGAAAAAGAAAAGTTAGCAAATTTGTGCTTTTACTGGAGATTTAATTAAGCATAGCTTTGTCAAAAATTCTCAATTCAACACTAGTTTGTGTCACCTCCAACAATAGTACTGAATAGAAAAGAATCAAGTTTTTGATGCAGTTAGCTATTTGGGAGGCTACACCACTGACAAATGACCAGATTAGCTATTGCAGGAGGGTTAACTGGGGGCCTTATCTAAAAGTTTCTATCTGATTACCTTAGGCGAAGTAATAAAAATCTGTTCCAATCTTAGTTTATTGAAAATCAGATGATTTGGGTCAATAACAGTGCAGATTAAATACGTTTTCACTTGGGCACTACTACTACAGTAGAGAGAGAGAACTAAGGTCACCCACCAGCTACCTATAAATATGCTTCTATAGTCTCAACAAAAATTCAGTTATTTTTTTCAACCTTTTCTTGCTCTTGCTAAATTATCTTCCTTCACATATTCCACTGAACAGTTATAAAATTTCCTTTTTGATTTAACTTTGAATCTTTCCATTTCTTCATATTTCTATTAAATGAATAATGAAGCTCTAAGTTGAACATCAAACTCTAATAGTGATTTGTTTGTATTAAATTATATAATAGTTTAAAAATCAATCAGTTCTTTTAAGACCAAATCCAGGTTATATTATGTATGTTTAGAAATTATTAACAGTTTATTCACCACAAAGGAAAAAAAAGCTATGCTTAATCTGGGTAGGGACTATCTGTCCTAACACACCTTTGACATAATTGTTTTTTAAGAAAAGACAAAAATGCACTTAACATTTTCAAGTATAATGAAATTACCTTGAAAACACTCATATTTTCATATTTTTTCCCCAAAGCAAGGCTTTATTCATCCAAACGATAAAGACATTTGTAATTGCATTTCTGGCCTCTACAGTTAGAATGACTTTAACTTGTCTCATTTATTGATAATTTTATGTGTTGTGATAGATTTGATTCATGTAGATCATTATCCCTACCTCTCTTTTTTCCTGAAATAATATTTGTATATGTCTGTGTTCATGTGTGTGTCTTGTTTTCTGACTCTGAAATGTTTATTATGCCTTAGACAGTTACCCCAGGGAGATTATGTAAAAAAGCCTGGAGATGGTGACTCTTTTTATAGCGACATTCCTCCCGGAGTCAGCACAAACTCAGCATCTAGTTCTAAGAAGAGGTCTGCTTTTCTGTCGCATTTTCAGATTTCTACCTGTTCCATCACACATTATTCCATTAGTCAGAACATTTCATTATTTTGCAGCAGGTTTGATTACTTCTTCCTTCTTTCTTGAATGTTAAAAAATAGTATCCTTTGTTCTTTGATTACTCTACTTCAAAATGCCATATGCTCAGAACCACTCATTACACAAATCAGGCCACAAAACCTAAACAAAGCGAACCAACCAATAACTCTGATTCTATATAGAAACCTCAGGGTTTTTCAGTCTTGCTTTATATGGCTTAAGAAACTATACATAGTATTTAATAATATTTAAATGGTGAGCTTTATGTCATGTTTGGTAGTCAAAGAAAAAGGTTACTGTCATGCTTCAATAAAAGCAATTGTTAAATAAATTGGTAATTTAAGTGCTGCATTGAATATTTTTTAATTTTATATATATCAAAGCTAAGCACGCTATGAAACAAAGATTGCTTCTCTGTGAATCATATATTTCAGTATTATGATTTTGCCTTTTTGGGGGGTGATTACTTCTAGACTTTATAAGTTACAACTTAGTTGACAAATTAAGTGTGCTTAATTTTGCCTGAGTTTTTTAACAGTATAGATGGGATTAATATTTATATGTCTTAGACAGTGATGCTATATTCTTATTCTAGCATCTTAAGGTGTATGACACCTTTTAAAATTCTGCATGCTTTGTAACTGCTTAATCAAATAAATAAAAAGAAGAAATAAATAGTTGGCATGATTTAGGAAATGAGACCTATATTCATGTTGAAGGAAGCAAAAATATTCTTGTGGAAGAATTTGTTTATTTAAAGTTGCCAATAAGAGTGTAATGGACAGGAAAAAAGGTTTGATAGCCCTGCTTATGCCTTTGGGCACATTAACTACTTTGCAGAGTGAAGGGGAAGTTGCTAGTTTATTGAGAGGAAACATGACCTGTTCCGGAGTTCTGTATAGAGTGGATCATCTGTAAATATTCTGTAATGTCTCTCAGTCTTTGTAAACGTTAATCAAGAAGGAGAATAGAAGGAATTAGTGAGACCTGGGAACTCTACTTTATGTGGAACTTTCTTAAACATGAAGGATAGTTTTCACTTAGATAACGTAGCTTAAAGCAAAAGTAGAAACACTAGTTGTCGCCAAAGGAGTATGGTTCTACAGAAGAATATTTTTAAAAAGGTATTATTTTAATTTGTGGAGGGCTTGTTGGCTAAGAGCAGAAGACTAGGGTTCTACTTGAATTCTCTAATACAAATATTTTCTTGATAGAATATTAAATTTTAAATTAAATAACATGGTAAATTAGTGGAGAAATTAATGGTTTCCAGCAGAATTTCTGTTGTTCTTTTGTATAAAATATGAGTCATTCTGTGAGTAGCAAATGATGTTGAGAAATTCCAACCTAGGGAATTCATATGGAATAGTTGTGCTGAGTTCCATTTATTTTCAATCATCAGTAGAAAGTTTTTTTTGAAATAGAAATTATTAACCATTAACCAGAATAATATGTGGAAAAGATTTTTAAGTATAGTGCTATTTTCTAAAGTACCTATGAAAGAGTTTAAAATATCCATTTGAATAATTCCCAGATTTTAGAAAAATCTCAGTGGGTTATGATTCTTAAGCAGCTAAAAGTTGTTAAGACTTTACTCTGAAGTATATGTAGCTTGTTAAAATTCTTGTGTGGTACAAGGTAGGTGTGTAAATTTTGCTTCTTGTAGATAATTCATTTAAAGATGGTAGGACACAAATAGCAGGTGGGCTCGATGGTACATGGGCTTTGTGAGAGGCACTGTCATGATAAACATCTGATTCAGTTCAGTTATTGAACAATTAGCCAACATGTACTACACTTTTTTGGACCATATTTGTGGAAAAAAATGCCAATTCTTAGAAAATAATTTTATTACTTAAGAAAATCTAAATAATGCTTTGATAAATGTTAACCAGGTTCACTTGAGCAAATCTTTATGTAATCTCTTGGAAGTCCATGTTCTCATAATCTTTGAGTGGAAACCATTGCTTTACAATTAAGAAACATCTATGGTGGGACCCCATTATAACTCTGCTGCTGGGGTTATGCTGAAATACATAGTGAATTTGCTCTGTGGTTGCTGCGTTCTGGGGAATGTAAATTGGCTTGCATTGTGTCTCGATACTTTTCATTTATATACTATTGTAATGGGGTTCCATTGTATTTGACTTTTCTTAAATTGGATGTTGTGTAATTCTGCCTTCTTCATGAAGACTTTCATGTTCTCTTCATTCTTTCATTTCAGATTTTTTCTTTCTTGATTTATTTTATTTAATGCACAGTAATGCTTAGAAGTTTTGCTTACTGATCTCAAAACATTCATTTGGTTACATTTTTGAACAATTTATCAATATTTTCAATTTCAGGTCAAATGGGCTGTCTCATTCTTGGAGTGAAAGGATTCCAGACACAAAACATATTTCAGACATCTGTGAAAATGGGCGACCTCGAAGTAACTCTTGGCAAGGTAGAGGCTGGCATTCTGAATCCATCTGTCCACACAATCAAATTCTATATTCTGTGGCCCCTGGTTGTAAAGACTTTTTCATTTCTTGAAAGCTCTTTAGCTTTTCTCCCAAAAGAGAGGAGAATATGTAGAATGAGAGCCTAGGTTTTATCTGGATGGGAAATGGTGGAATTCGGCGGCACCAGGACACTATACACTTTGTGAAATTTAATTTGAGAAAGCTGCACAGTGTGACAAACCCAGTGTTCCACAGTGGTGCTGCTTATAAATTACACCCACTTGAAATGCCTCGTAATTAGACATAGGGCAATCACTTATTTACATGGAAATCTAGCTCTAAACCATCTTTTTCAGGTAACCTGGGAGGCAACAAAAAGAAAATCAGAGGCAAAAGATTTAGACCTCGGTCTAATTCAACTGAGTAAGTCTGAACCTCTAATGAAAAAAAGGCACTCCAAGGTCCTGTGCAAATAGTGTCAAAAGTAAATTAAGCAGATAGTCAAAGAACTGTAAACTATGTCTTCGGTCTTGGTTTTATCTTTTAAATTCTTTTTTGCCCTTTAAAAATTAACCATGGCTTTTCTCTTTTACATAGGCATCTCCGCAACTGCACCCACACCAATATTCATTGATAGTGGGGGTCTCACCCTTGCTGCAGGCTTTTTCCTCCAGTCACCTGCCATTGTGGGGTCTTGGTTCTGTATGAAGGGAATTTGATAACATTCCTTTCTTATCATCATCTGGGATTCAACCATTTCAAAGGGTCACCCTTCCTCTCCCCAATACTCACACAGCCTGTAAGCATCAGGGAAAAATTCCCATTTTACTAGAGCATGATACTGCTCACAATCTGAAACCACCACTATGAGGTCTTCATGGCTGCAATCTAAGCATTCTCTCAGACTTATGGAATAAGTTTCCCTTTTAAATTTTCTATCTGAGAACATTTAAAAGGGCATTTTCCTAAACTTGCTCTTTAACTGAATCATTGTCACTAAATGTGACATTATCCATTTTAAATGATAGCCATGCATTTACTTTTTTTTTTTTTTAAGGGGATGGGTTTGGAAGTCACATTTAAAGTCATTTATAATGAAGTAAATAATGTACTTGTTTTGTTTGTTTCTCCACTTAAGAAAGTACAAGCAAAACAAAACCTCCTCTAATCTTTATCTCCCTTCATGGAATAAAACACATGCTTAGTATCCTTTTGGACTGAACTTGCCACCTGGTTTTTTTTTACCCATTCTATTTTATCCTTCCTAAAACTTGTTACTTATTTCTCACTGTAGTGATAGTTATTATTTCCAGGATCTCTATTGCTTCTTCACGCCTTAATACTTGGAAAGTCTGAATAGCAGGTATTTGTTAACTGCTTGTCAAAAACTTATGTTAGCTTTTCCATCATATACCCTGCCTTTTTCAGTCCAGGAATAATAACATTGCCCTGAAATTTGGACCTTCCACCTGAATGGTATTGTCTTGTAAGTGGCTTGTCAACATTTACTAGAGGATACTTTATAGACACAATAGACAATTTCAAGTGATACCATTGCATGGTCCAGAATGGCATCATAGAATTCCATCATAAATAACTAATGTGTTAGAGTTTATCTTATCCATTCCCAAAGCACTTGTATGCTTTAGGGCTCATTGTTGATAAACTCTTCTTGGAATGTTGTTTGGTTTGTTTTGCATGAGGTCACCTAGTAAGAGCTCCTTAACTTATCTTAGTTGCTCACAGGTGTACAGATAAAATTGCAAAATGTTCTTTAGAAGTTCCTTGTGTACTGTTTAGTGTTCTAACAGCATTTCCTATAACAAGGCTTCAAAAACTCCTAAGTTAAAAAAAAATCAGTATTATGTTAAAGCTATGAGCTTAGGACCGAAAGCACATTTGGTGTTTAACAATATTCATACAATGTTTTCTAGAGCAGTTACTTATTTTTAAAAGTGTTATGTATAATTTCCGCTCACATTGTACGATTAAAATTGTAATACTGCAGATAGCCTTTGAGAAATCTTGCCTATGAGATAATTAAATTATAATATTTAATATGACATTATAATAGGTTCATCTTTGTGAGGGAGAAGTATTAAGGACTTCCTCAGATTTTTCAGACTTTTCTGATTTTGGTTACATGACTCATGTTAATTAAATGGATCCAAGTCTGTAAAGCTGACCACAATTCTCACATACCTTCTTGTACAGGAACTGTCTCTCTATATATACATACATATATACATATACACACACACACACACATACACACAGACACACACGTATATATTTTCTTACAAGGATTCCTGATGGGTAGCATATCAAGAATTATGTATGCAAACTTTTAATGCTTTCCATATTTAAGTAATCCCATTTGCTTCTGATAGTATAATACCATTTCTGTGACTACAGGAGGAACAAATTCACAACTATCTCTTATTTTTTCAAATAAGAGGTATTTCAGGTCCATTACTCAAAATTCCCTTTAATACCTCATTATTCCAAAAGATGATGAAAAATTGGGACATGAATTAAAACATGCACCATAAATACATGCTCTGCTAATTAACAAAATAAAATGTCCTCATATATTGTATTGTTTTTCCAGTCAAAACTTTTGCATCTTCCTCATTGTTGTAAATGATATAAACAATTTTTTTGGCTTAGACTTTGTATTATATATTGTGTTTTTACAGGAGGGAGCCCCAAGCACCTGAGCCTGGGCACTCCCTCGCCCAGACAGTCCCATCCCAAGGCATAAGCCCCGGGGGCTCTGACAGCCCCCAGACAGGGAGTCTGGATCACAGGTCAGTCTCCACCTGCCCCTTCATTCTGGGCTGCCACTTAATCTCCTTCCAAGTCCTTTCCTTGGCTGAGAACAGGGTCATTTGATCTTTGAGTGAGCCCCCATGTTTGCTTGGAGGTGCTCCTGGTCCAGCCAGCACCAGCTAATTTTCCTTTGCTTTTCCATCCTGGAAAACACAAAGAGCTCCCCTATGCCATCTAACGCATTTTTTTTTGCATGTTGCGCTATATGCCAAGGCAAGCCACATAGGTAGATTTACTGCAATGTGATAAAATCCCATCACTTCAGCCACCATGACCTTGAGATGTCAGGAAGCTCACCGTGAAGACATTTTCATGGCCAGATCCCCAGAAAGAACATAAAATGAAGAGTTCTTTTCAGTGAAGAACTCTATGGTGAAGTGACCACAGCCTTCTGAAATGCTCCCTGAAACAGGAAAAAGTCCATCAAGTGCAAGTCAACCCATGTTGTTGTAGCATTCATGGAATAGCTGTGGCAGCAGTCCTTTGAGTTTCTAAGCCTGTCAGTGAAAGGAACAAATGTCTCCTCCCGGAAGTGGCCGTCTGCCTGTGGGTGACTCACTTTGCTGTGTGGCTATGTTTCACCTGATTACAGCTGCATGGGCTTTTTCTACGGTTTTCCCCAGGCCAGAGCATTCACTAGCCTTCATCTGTGGCTGCACTTGGCTTTTGACTTTTCTTTTGTTGAGAGTCTCAGTGGAAATATTTATGCAAAAGTTTTAATTGGCTATCTGTGAAAGCACAAGTTGGCAATGATTGTGGCTAAAGGCAAAACTAGTGTGAGTTGTTTCTGAGTCAGGAGATACTATCTTACCAAAATGGTTTTATAAGCAGAAAAGCAACTGAACCCTTCTTTCAGAAGGGAATTTCACAATGCTATTTTGTATAGTACCTCGATTGAGGGAAAGGGCTGTGGAAAAAATAACCTGATATTTTTATGTAATTGGAAATGTAGTCTTCCATATTTATGAACAGCTCAATAACTAAATATGGGGAAAGAAGCAAAATGTAACCAAAATAAATAATGTATTTTATCATTTCCCCTGGTTTGTTTACAAATAACTTATGTTTTATAGAGCTTGAATCTTTATTGTCTATAGTATCTCTAGAAGTTACTTTTTAAATGAAGAAAAGAAAAAAAGAAAACCTCCAAATTCTTCCAATATGGAATTTGTTAAATCTACATTATTTCACAAGGGCAGACTCTGAAGGGGATGTATTTTTGCTTGGCTCCCAGGGTAAAAATCAAAGGAAACTCTGGGGAAAACCAACAACTTAGACCTCCCTACAATTTTATTACCTTTAAAATTTGCACAGTAATTCTGATGGAAACATTGCCAGATCCATCAGGGAAATGCTAAGTAAGTTCATTATTATTCTCTGGCAGTCATTCACACAATTCATGGTCAGACACTTGGAAGGCAACCTCTGAGGGTTGGTTCCTAATGGAAACATGAGCACTTTATTTTGGAGTGCACAAAGAAGAGGAAGGAACACTGCAGCTGCAACTAAATTACTAAATCCAGCTTCAAGATCGTGGAGGCCTATTTAGACCACACTTAATGCGCATTGAGGCTCCGGGATCAAAAGAGTGGGACCCTATCTGCTCCTTACAGAGCCAACTGGAACATACTTTCATGTTGACTCCAGCTTGGGATCCTCTATAGGGAGTAAGACAGTGGTCATGTAAAAGCCTTCTTATATTGGAAAGAGAACTTTGTTCCTTTTAATTGTTCGTAAGGTGTTGTATGCCCAAATGCCAGATTGGAATTGCAGCCATCTGAATATTTTCAAAAGCATCATTGTCATTTAAAACCAAAGAGCCAAATGAGAGGTGGCCTGGAAAAAGCCACTTTGGAGGTGGGTGAATGGGACTGCTGACTGTACTGTGATTGAAAGGGAGCTTCTAATTCACTTTGGGAAGCCACTGGGAAAAGCTTTCCCAGAAATGTTGAACACATTGTAGAATGCCTTGATTGAGCCTTGTTGTAGCTAAGATTATTCTCATGTCATTGTATAGACTGCCTCATAATCACCCAACATCCATTCTGGTTTATTTGCCATGGTCACTTGCATTTGGAGGGTGAAGACATCCTTGCTAAGCTTGTGCTGTGTATTTTCAGATTTTCTATCTTGTTCTGCTTTCTTTGTTCCTTCCATTGCTTTCTGCAGGTATTTAAACCCATGGTTCAAAAGAGACTATAATGTAGCTAAGTGGGTAGAAGATGTGAATAAAAACACTGAAGGACCATACTTTAGGTATTTTATAAATTAATTTTTATATCCTTCTCAAACTCTCCCAGCACATACAAATACTGTAGTGTGACTGGCTCTCTATCTTGTATCTCCCAATACAAGTTCCTATAGGTGGAAAGGGGTCCTTGTTTATTTGCTGCCTTTTGACTCTGTTTTTGCTTCGTGAGCAAGTCTGGTTCTTTTCTGAATGTTTCAAATAAAGCCATTTGAAAGGGTTGCCATTTAGTGCATGTCCCTATCACCATCTTAAGCTTTTTAGTAGCTTTCTCTTCATTTTATGCTATGTAGTGTTCTATGGGCATGAAACATACTTTCCACTAATAAAGAAGCACTATTAACCTGAACAATTTAGTTTCTAGAATCTAGCAGTTTCATAATGCATTTTTCCTACTTACTGCCTAAGAGTGCATAGTGTATACAAAAATTCAAGGGAAAACGTATGAAGAAACTAAGTGAAATGTGATGGGATTTTACTTGGATAGAAACAATGATTTGGTCTAACTGGAAAATTACTGAGACAACATTAACCCCATGGGAGTATGTGGAATGAGTTTAGGTTTTATTTGTTCAGTATAACCATTTCCTACCAGAGAAAGGCTGTGCTGAGAAGTGTTTTACAGATTCTCAACAAAGCACGTAAGGAATTTTTTATGCTAATAAAAGTGTTGTCATCTAATACTTCAAATAGAACAGGAAGCAGCTGGAAATGTATTCTTGACTCACAAAATAGAAGAATATCGCTACATTTTAGAAACTATCAAATTTACTGAATTCACTGCAGCTCTGTGTGACATTTACAGGTCAGAAAGAATTTCCAAGAGTTCTTAATGGCATTTTTCACCCTTTCTAATAAAGTGATTTCCTAGAGGTAAATGTCCACTTTATATCTGACTACTTTGTGGACAACTAAGGTAAAGGAGAAATATGTACTCAATTACTACCTCTTCAGAACACAATTTTACAATAAACTTTCATGTTACTGATTGCCATGTCTTGGGTCAACATTGAACAGATATCAAAATACATATGTGTTTTTAACTCTCAGCACCCGTATAAGGTGGACTCTCTCTTCCAGTGTACCATTTAGTTTAGTTATGTATAGTTTGAGAAAATGATTAGACCTACCTGCCTTTTAATTCAATCCATAACATTTGCATATGCCCCAAGGAAAGCATAACTCCTGCCTGCTCATAAAAATATATCCTGCTTTTATACCCCATCTTTCCCTCCTGCCCTGCCCCTCTGCTTGTCCCACACTTTCCCACACTTAACCTCATACACATACACTCACATTCAAACATCCCACCCTCATCTGTAGCTCCCAAGATGGCCAACATCAGGAAGACAGGTAAGATGATTTTGACTGTTATTTGGAAACTTGGCTCACCTGCAGTCCTATTTCTCCTTTCTATTTTCCTCAGGCTTGTGGGCAGATTGTAATTTGTACCAGCCATGGATCCAAAACAGAATGACTTTGGTTCTATATGGGTTAGGGTTTTTATTCCCAAATGGATTTAGCATTTTTGCAGCAATAATTTGTGAAATGGTACCCCGGAAGAGTTGATTCACCTCCCCTGGGTGAACTGAGTAGTTTATGTGGCTCTCAGAGAAAGAGGTCACGTTTCTTAAAATCAGCACTCAGGTCTGCCCAGAAGCCACATGACTAAATGCAATTTGGATGGGGAAATGCTTTAGCACCCCTGATTGCACGTGCAAAACTGCAAGGACAATTTTAGAGGGTTCCTTTATTTTCTATTCTAATATGAGATGTTGATTCCTACAGTAGATAGTGAAATTAAGAATTAATTGTTAAAAATCATATTTATGTTTAAAGGTTAAAGTTCTGTGGACAGTTACAATTTAACTGTCATTTTTGGGTTAATACAGGTGATAAGATTTGAAATTCAATACAGCATTTCTGTGGTGGTGGTAAATAATTGAGATGGCCCAGAACGTTTAACACAGTGATTCTAATGCAAGGGACAGTTTCATCCACTCTCTATCCAAGCCAAGCCTCACATAGGAGCCCCAAAGTGCATCCACACCTTGGCTTGTGCCTTGCCAACTCTATGCTTAGGCTCCAATCTGCTTCATCTGTGGCCAGGTCATTCAGGATTACCCTTCCTGTCAAAATCACCAGTGAGGGCAAAAGTCACCTTATTGTTTTTTGTAGAGACGTGATCTCACCATGTTGCTCAAGCTGGTCTCAAACTCCTGGGCTCAAGCAATCCACCTGCCTCAGCCTCTCAGAGTGCTGGGATTACAGCCATGTGGTGTTGGCTTTGTGGCATCCTTATCAAAATGCAATCTGCAGCAAACTGGTTCAAAATATAGTCCAGCATTTAAAATATAGTAGCCACACTGCTAGGGAGAACAAGGCAAATGCCTAAATAGATATTGAGTGATGAGAGTGCCTCTGCTGTGCCCCCTTATCCAGTTTCGATATGACAGTGGTTGCTCAGATTGTTCTCTGCACGAATTCGGGCCACCAGGAAGAAGCAAGTGAGATCAGGACAAGTGCATTATCTTGCCACACCCAGATCCTGGATGCAGTTCTGTTATAAGCTCTCAGAAGGTATCCTTACTCTCGGGTATTATCCTGTTGATTACTTACTTCATCAGGGTTTTCAAGTCCACTTCCATGATTCTATGGAATTTTTGGTGACTCTGAAAGAAAATGAATAATTACAACTATCATGTATCAAGTGCCTATGATATACCTTTATTCCTCACATCCTAAGGTGTAGGCATTCTTATTACCTTTCTGTAGATGGAGGAAACTGAGGTACAATGAGTAATTCAAGGTGGCACAGCTAGTGTCAGAACCAAAACTAGAGCCTGGCTCTGAATCTAAAATCTGTACCTTTTCCATTTCACTTTAATTAAAAGTAGCAGAGTGGATACTGATGACTTGAATCGTCCCTTACTACACTTAACAAATTCTCCTGGATCTAGGCCGGGCATGATGGCTCACGCCTGTAATGCCAGCACTTTGGGAGGCTGAGCTGGGCGGATCACGAGGTCAGGAGATTGAGACCATCCTGGCCAACAGGGTAAAATCCCATCTCTACTAAAAATACAAAAATTAGCTGGGTGTGGTGGTGCCCGCTTGTAATCCCAGCTACTTGGGAGGCTGAGGCAGGAGAATTGCTTGAACCTGGGAGGCGGAGGTTGTAGTGAGCTGAGATCACACCACTGTACTTCAGCCTGGCGACAGAGCGAGACTCCATTTCAAAAAAATAAATAAATAAAAATAAAATAAAATAACAAATTTTCCTGGATCGACCTACTATAAAACTCACATATGAACACAAGTGAATAAGAGTTGGACTTGTGTCCCTCTCCATGTGACTGGCCTGGTTTTTAGCCTGTCCTTGGGTGCAGAACTGAACTGAGGTTGGCCTTACAGGCATATATACAGAAGGTAATTCCAGGAAGTTTGATGTAGCCCCAAGAGGCACCCCAATCCACTGGCACACAAACATACTTTTATTGTGTAATTCTAATAGAGTATCCATTATGGTAATTATCATTTTTTAAAATACAGTAATGGACTGGGCAGGGTGACTTATGCCTATAATCCTAGCACTTTGGGAGGCCGAGGTGGGTGGATCATTTGAGGTCAGGAGTTTGAGACCAGCCTGGCCAACATGGTGAGACCCTGTCTCTACTAAAAATACAAAAATTACCCAAGCGTGGTGGGACACTCCTATAGTCCTACCTACTCAAGAGACTGAGGCAGGAGAATCACTCCAACCCGGGAGGCAGAGCCTGCGGTGAGCGGAGATCACACCAACTACATTTCAGACTGGTTGACAGAGTGAGACTCCGTCTCAAAAAATAAAATAAAATGCAGTAATAATAATGGTTGACTTGTATCCAGTGATGCACTTTACTTTTTAAGTGAATGAGCTGTGCTGGTGCCTGGCTTTAGGTGAAAGCCAGGCTGGAACTGCCAGGCAAGTAGTCAATCAAGGTCAGAAAAGAGCCTGGAGATAATTTTGAAGAAATGTCTTCCTTAGATATTTGTGAGACATTTTGAGTTTATTTTCCCTAAAGTGTTTTACCCTATTGTGGCGTCTAGTCCTGTTTTGACTCCTGCTCTGGTGCTCTCCATCCCCCCAAGGATAATCACTTTTATGCTGCCACATACCACCCAGCCTCCAGGACCCTTTCCCCTGCTAAAACTTTCCTGCTGGGCTTCTCTTCCCCTCGGGGTCCAAGGTGCCAATTAACAAGCATGTTTTATTATTCTTTACTTCTGTTTTGACTCCTGCTCTGGTGCTCTCATCCCCCCAAGATAATCACTTTTATACCCGCCTCCAGGACCCTTTACCCTGCTAAAACTTTCCTGCTCAGCTTCTCTTCTTCCCCTCAGGGTCCAAGGTGTCAATTAACTAGCGTGTTATTTTAAGAAGAAGTATATGTGCAATTTCTTTGGGGTTCTGGAGAAAATCTCCTGTTTTTGTTCTAACTTAATTGGCTTTGCCCATAGGAAGATATTTGAGGGGAAGACTGGACCTTCAGCACCCCTCATTGGAATGGCTTTGTACATGTACCAGGCTGGCCATTTGGACCCATGGCCAAACATTCCAACTTTAAGCTGGAATGACTGTGAAGCTAAAAGCTAATAGCTAATGATGTGGATACACATGCTGCAGCAGATTAAAAAGATGCCTCATCTTGCATGATCCCCTAAAGTAAACAAGATTTAATTATTTGTTTGTGTACCTTACTAGCTTTCCTAAACTTGGATATTTTATCAGTAGTGATTAGGCTAAAAAGCTGATGCCAGGTTAACAGTCCTCATTTTAGAAAGATGCATTTAAATATCTAAATGCAGAAGTTTGCCATCATCTTATATGTACCAAATTTGTTTCTTAAAGATCATAGTCCTATTTAAAGTTTTTCTAAAATAAAAAAATTAATTTCTCAATTAAAAAATATGAAGTAGTATATTGTTTTAATAGAACTTTAGAGAATTTGAAGTACTAGTATTAGTTACACCCATCCACTCTGCAATGAAGAGCATTAACATAGGAGAAATCAGAGAGCTGCTGTGTTCTAAGCATTCAGGCAAAGGAGTGGTCCTAGCCATTTTCAAAATAGGAGTTACAGATTAAAAGTGAATTGTACCATTCTTCATTCTTAAAATCTATCAAGAATGTTCACTACTACTATCTTCAGGTGTGTAGGAAAAATTATTTTCAAACTTTAGCTTGAATTCAGTGTCCATAAAATGGAAATTAGTATGAAAACTATGGCAGAACCAGAGCAAAGGATAATGTATGCATGCAAACCAAAATTTAAAACAAGGGAGGAAAAAAGACACCTTTATGCTGTTGAATGTGGCATAGGCAGTAGATCTTGACCTACCCAATGCTACCCCCACCCCTCCCAGCCAACAATCCCAGGCTGGGTCAGTCACAGCAGATGAGGTGCATTCTACTGAAATAAATACTTCTGCTGTAATGTGGCAGTGTAACCAGTTCAGCAATGTGGGTTTTTACCACCTTGCACTAGGGATTAAGGGGCAGTGGGTGTGTAGTGGTAACGTTTGTGAATGGAATAGGTACTACAGTTATCACATCTGTTTTTCATTGATATGTTATGAGTAGGCATTTTTTACTCAGCTGTTTTTTTTTTTTTTTCACTTTAAAGACAAGTTAGCAATAGATATGGGCTTGTCTAGTATGTTCAGCTTAGTCACAAATTACCACTACACATGCAAAACCAATCAAGTACAGCATAATAAACCAACAGCTTACATAGAAATGCTGATGGTAGGGACTAATTAGACCATTTTTGTATGTTCTCATCATACTTTGTTTGGCTGGAACTCTGCACTCCTTACTGCTTGCATGTTTACTAATTTATTAAAAGCCCTGTATTTGCCTTTGTTCCTTCACAACTAACACACTGGCCTCTGAATGCATGAGTGTTGTGTAAACTGGTGTGTGATTTAGCAACTAATAAATATATCAATTGTAATGGATTTTAAGATCTTAAGAGAAAATTGGAATTATTGTACTTAAACATTTTACATTAAGTGGTAAAATAAGGCACAATATTAATATTTTATACATGTAATTTACCATTATAAGCTCTTAGAGTAATTTCATCCCTTCTCCATTTTAGCTTTTATCTATTCTATAGGATACATTTTAGTGGCTTGTAGTTTAAAAGTATCATTCTATGTACTAACATTTAAATAATCCATTGCAGTCATGAAATTAGGAAGATAAGATTGCAGCATTTCACTGTTGAGAATGACAGAATGTCTTCCCAGTAGTTAAATCTTTGCAGTAGTGGCATATGAAAGTTAGAAGTCAGAGGGTTTGTTCTGAACCCACTTTTCAGATATTTGAAAAATGTTAGGCAATCACATGATGTTTATTTCATGTTCTCAACATCTCAGGACTTTATCTCCTGCCAAGTCTCCTTCTTCATCAACTGGGTCTATTGCCTCCAGCAGAAAATACCCTTACCCAATGCCTCCACTTCCTGATGAGGAGAAGAAAGTGAACCGACAAAGTGCCAGGGTATGTGGAAACCTCTTCCATGTGCTGACATGCTCAGTCATGATCATTTATCTATGAGTTTATAAAAGAGAGAGCCATTTTTCCTCCCTTGTTCCTAAGAAAATGAAAAATCAAACTTGAAAATAAGGAGATTCTTGGGACTTTTGGCTTCAGATTTATATTTGCAAATAGTTCAATCTACATTGATATAGTCTAGATACATTTTGTGTAATTAATTGCTCTATATTTATATATTATTATAGCTAATATATTAAAACCTTGAGTAAACAAAACACTGTATTTTTCTATATCACCTTTTACATTTTAATCACACTGCCACTCTGTCTCACAACATTCCTGAAACATATCAGTATGTGGAATTCGAGATACAGTAGAGTTTAGAGAGGCAGACTTGCCCTCAGAGACTTAAGTATACAACCAAAGAATAATTAACCGGCCGGGCGCGGTGGGCTCAAGCCGTAATCCCAGCACTTTGGAGCCCAAGGGCAGATCACAGGTCAGGAGATCAAGACCATCCTGGCTAACACAGTGAAACCCCGTCTCTACTAAAATACAAAAACTAGCTGGGCGAGGTGGCAAGCGCCTGTAGTCCCCAGCTACTCGGGAGCTGAGGCAGGAGAATGGCGGGAACCCGGGAGGCAGAGCTGCTGTGAGCTGAGATGCGCGCCACTGCCTCCAGCCCTGGGCGAAAAGAGCGAGACTCCGTCCAAAAAAAAAAAAAAAAAAAAAAAAAAAAGAATAATTACCTTTATTCATGTCCAGGCTCTGTTGTGGTCATTTACACTGTAATGTTGATCTTCTTAGAAATAATGTTGCAAAAAAATAAAATAAAGCTTATAAGCCTCGGCAGTTTTAGCTGCTGGTTAGACTTTTTGGTCTTAAGAGATGTTTCGGAATTTCTTTAATCCCAAACCTAAATTATGTGGTTCAAGGTAAACGTGGATCATTCAAATTTTAATTTAACTCAGAGTCAGTAAGAAGGCACAAATAATTAAAAGCTGTGTAGATCACTATAATCCAAAAGTCTTTAAAAACTACCAGCAGTGTTTTGTTAATAATAAAAAATTACCATTGTATGTTAATATGAGAAATGGTAAAAGATAACAAGACAATTCAGATTCCCAGCACTCAGCTTTCTGAATTAACAGAAGACTTCTTGTTAGATATCTAGTTGTTCATGATGTCATGTGTGATAATGAAATCTGAGACTGATGTCATTCCTGCCCTCCTCAAAGAATTGTCTAAGTGTAGCACCCGACTTTCTTTCTGCTAAATTGTCTGTATCCCTGTTTTGCTCCATCAAGTTAGGGACATTCCCTCAGCTGTTATCATGTCAGAGTTTGGGTTATTGGAGATGTTACCACACAAGAGCCTGTAAAAACGATAGCTCTCCAGAAAAAATGGCTGGCCCATGGCCCCTTTCCTGGGCTGAGCAGATAACTACAAAGACTCTGGCTGCTGCGATTGTTACGTGAAAGGTCTGACTTGTTCTATGCACTGTGGAACAGCCACATAAGCATGTGGCAGAATCCTACCAAATACACAGCCCCTGTCATTGGGATGTCTGTGTGGGCTGTAGAGAGTGGAACAAGCAGATCTTCCTGTCAGCAGCCCCTCTGTTACCACCACATAGGTGTGGGCCAAGGGATGCCTCATGCTGAAAGTGATGCTTAGCAATTGCTCATTTTATCCCACTGGGGTAGTCATGACATTCAGGTGTTTCCCAATGTTATTCATTTGTCCCTTCCTTCTTTCTCCTTTCTGTCACATATTATTTTTAATCTTTATAAAAAAATATTGAGGAAACTTCAGCTCTCCAAGGCCAGAGTCTAAACCCTTTAGCCCTCCAGACTATCATCTGAGCATCAATTCAGATCATCTTTGCTCCAGATCCACCACAAGCCCCATTTAACTCCTCTCCACCACCAGTGTCACCCATTCACGAAGATCCCCACAGTTCAGATGTTCATTTGGTTTCCAAGGGGTTGGCGTCTTTTCAATAAAAAGGACATATAAAGCAGACCTAAGGTAGATAGGATGGTGGCTTTACCACAGTCCTGTGGGGTAGGCACACTTGGGCATTAAGAACAAGATTTCCATGAAGATTTGGGAGAACATATTAAGGGAACCTATATAGAAACATCTACTTAATCACTTGGCTTTTTCTCCTTTTTCTTTCCCAGAAACTCATTATATATACAGTGACATGTATCAAATGTCCAGTAAAAATGGAATGTGGATGGAAATTGGATACAACCTAAGTCACTCTGGTCATAGCCTTTGTTTATGTTTGTAATAATTATATCTAAATTATATTGCCTGGAAACATATTTCATCAGCTTGATCTTTTTAAATTGGTCTTCCTTTTCTGGTGAACTGAGTTGCATTCATATCTGATCATGTCACACTTGTTATTAGTCCATTAAGGTGATTGCTGAACATTGTAGAATTTCGATCTGAACAGGGCCAATATAAAGAGCTCATGGCAAAAGCAAGGAGAGGGTAGGAGGGACAGCATGAATGAAGGGACATCCTGCCTTGAATGTATCATTCCACTGTGATACCTCAGCTCATGAGAGAGAACCATTTTTAAGGAGGTAGTGATAGAATTGGAGTGTATGGCAGTGATTTTCAAGTGGGTGATAGTGGAATTGATGGACTCACACTTCCCTGATGTCAGTGGTTTTCTGTTGTGGCTGCACAAGGGAATCATCTGCAAAGCTTTTAAAATATTCTTACGCCTGAGTCCCATCCAGAGAGATTTTGATTTAGTTGGTCTGGTGCGCTGCCTGGGAAGCAGAATTGTAGAAACCTCCCCAGATTAATGTGATGTGCAGCTGAGGTTGAGAACCACTGCTCTAGCTGGCTGTCTCGGAATCCTGGGGAAAGGAAGGGCATGTATAGCTTAAAAAATAATATTTTAAATTCTTTTATTTCATTTGAGACACAATATTTATTCAAAATGTTTAGTAACATTAAATGAGGATGTGATGGTTTTTGTATCAAAAGATGGCTGTTGTTAAAAAGGTTGAGACACAGGTTTTGAGGAAAGAGAGAGCTAAAAGTTGGAGTGTTTATTCTATCCACTTTTTAGACTTTGCAAGAGTGTGCATCCACAGTTGCATATATGTGGATGGAATCACTGAATCTTTTTCATCTCCTACTCAGAATACATCTGCTTCCTGCTTTCACAATGTGCAATTTTGCTCTTTTCTGTTGTGCAGCTATGGGAGACATCCATTTAAGATCAACTGTTTACATGTGATACATCGAAAACTGTTTACTTCAACTTTTATAGAAACCCAGGCTCATGGAATCACTGCAAATCTATCTGCTCTTCAGACAATACGAAGACCCTCTGAGATGCTACAGGGGAGAGGAAGCGGAGTCTCACATCTGGTTACCATTTTCTTTTTGTCATTGGCTTAGGATTTAACTGAATCATGACAAGAACTACTGAAATGTTACACTATAACATGGAACAATAAAGGTACTGGTATGTTAATGGATAATCCGCATGACAGATAAGATGTAGAAATATCCATAAAGTTAACTCACATGACCCAAATGTAGCAAGTTTCCTAAGGGACAATAGTGGATTCAGAACTTGATGTTCTGAAGCACATCCTCACTGTAAACAGTAATGCTATATGCATGAAGCTTCTGTTTATTGTTTTCCATATTTAAGGAAACAACATCCCATAATAGAAACGAGCATGCAGGGCTAAGGCATATAGGATTTTTCTGCAGGACTTTAAAGCTTTGAGAGGCCAATATCCCATAGGCTAACTTTAAACATGTATTTTAATTTTTGTGTTGTTTTTTACTTTTCATATTTATATTAGCATACAAGGACAATTGTATATATGTAACGTTTTTAAAATTTAAAAAAATGCAGCTGTTACACACAAGTGTATTTTGCCAAATGCCTAAAAATTCAGTCACAATCACATCATCGTCATCCATCCAGTGATCTTCAAAGACTATAAGCAGGTAATGTTGTAAATATAGTGGTCAGTGCTGTAAATGTGTCTCTCCATAATTGGTATTTGTCCAAAACATGTGATATCCCTTTAACCTGTGCACAGTTTGGAGGCGCAGTTTTATTGAGTAAGTAATTGAGTGAGAGAACAAAATGCCCAGCAAAACTTCTGGCCTCCACAGTTTGCTGATGCAGGAGCCCACTCTGCTCCTGATGGGCGGCTCCCTGGAAATCATCCATCCCATCCATCCATCCCATCTCATCCCAGTGAGCCAGCCCCTCAGCAATGTGTCCTGCTGAGATTAAGCAAGTGCACCAAAGACACATGAGACCACGTACTGCCAGTGAGCTGGTAGCTTCTGACTTGCCAATACTCTAACCCTTTGTGGCCTGAAGTTTTGTTCCTTGACAAAACTTTTCAGTCACCCTTATCTGTGAAATGAATGACTTGTTTTAACAAAAACAACTTTGACACTATTGATTAAGAATATTTATCATCACTGGGATGTGAATCCCAACAAGTCATTCTGCACTCACTCTGGAGCAAGATGATGGAAGATTCTACTGTTTGAGTTGGGTAGCCTCAACCGTTCATAAAGGGTTAAGTTAGATCTGAACCACAGAGATGCAGTAACTACAAAGCTACACTAACAGCTGGCAGGGGGAAAGAATCTGATGCTTTGAACCATGTATTTTTTAATCCATAGGAAAATAAGATTCTATTTTAAAAGACCCTTCTTTAAAACCAAAGTTTGATAACTGTTATAATGGCAGATCTGTCATTCCAAAAGAAAGCTAGCTACCCTAGTGAGGCTGGAGATTGATGGGCTCAATCACATGGTCTGCTCTGAAGTATACTTCTGATTTCCTAATTTTCTGTGTGTTCTTAAGAGGCATGGAACCTGCAGACAGGGTTTCGGAAATAATCTCTAAATTTGATCCTTTTCCATAGTATCCATGGACAAAATCCATATCATCTTCATATGTAATCAAATTGATTACATATGATGCCCAAACTGAAGGGCCGAGTTAGAAGGCAGCATTTTGTGCTTTGTGTTTATGTCTTCGGTAATGGACCTCTCTTTTGAAAGTCTTTGAAATGGTTGGAAAACAATTTAATGATCCAAAATTACATAATGTAAAACAGCATTCTTCATGACAGGAAGGGATGTGATTGTTAATATGACCATAAAGCAATCCATCAGGCCAAGGTTTGGGTGAGTGTTGGGCACTGTTGCCACATAGCTCAAGCCAAGAACAGAAGGGCAGACAGATTGAAAGATGTAGCAAATAAAGTGACTTTTTACCAAGATCACTGTAATGTGCACTGAATGTTTCCTGGTATTGAGTGTATAAAAGGCTAATGCTATAAGGTTTATTTTGACTATAAAAGAGTTTATAGATTTGAATATAAGGTGCCTCATGTAAATATGCTTCCTAGTTACAGGTACACAAACTCTAATTTGAAAGAATCCACAAATGGCTAGCTGAGAAGTTAACAGATCTCTGTCTATCATCCATCCGTGTGTCTTTCTTCCTTCACCTATTTTTACATGAAATTATTATTTCAAATGAAAATCATCATCATGTGCCTTTTGGGAGACATGGTTGCTCTAGAGGTATATAGTTTGTAATTACCCTCCTTGGAAGCTCCACCTTCCTGTGGAAATGAGTAAAATTTTATGTTTTATTTTAGAGATTATGATTTTAGGTATATAGTAACTTTAATCTTCTAATATAGTAACTTTAATGTTCTATTCTTGGAATCTACTCTCCCATGTTTAAACATTCTTAGAGCCATTTGTGATATTCATTGACAAATTTGTAGTCTCAAGGGAGAGTTTCAAGAAGTATCTGTATGTATACTCATGGTTTGGGGTTCTAGAGGCATTACATCTAAATATTTATGACTTTTCATCCACTGAGGTAGGTAGCATTAAATATATAAGCACAGCATTATTTCTCTTTAAATATCTATTTTGAAGAGAAACTTTGAGGCCATATAACAGTTTATATCATGCAACTAATATTTATATTTCCCAATCCACTACAAAATCATTGCTAAGCAGAAGAGAGCAGTTACTTGGCCTTTATGTTTCATTGTATGCCTTTTCTCCCTCTTTCTAAAGTTTTATGCATTGATAAGACTAGAGATTGGCACCCAGCTGCCCGAGATGTTCCATTTATCCATAGTCGTCTTTGTGCAGTCAACCCTAATTTAAAGGAACATTTAAATCTCTCCAGTAAGTGTCAACAGGAAGGCATGGGATAGCAGGGAGTCCTTACGGAGTGGACTGGCCACATGAACTGTCCTCTGCATCCAGCCACTCTTTAGATGGGAAGTGTCATGGTCCTCTGAACGCTGCAGGCTGGAAATGATCCCCAGGGCACATGCAATCTGTGGAAAGGAATAAATCAGACAGTGCAACATGATGAGGGCTTTCAGTTTGCTGTGGTTGCTGTATTTTTAACAAGAAACCCAGAGCTTCGATTAGGAATAACCTATCAGAGTTGTTCCTTTAAAAAATATTGATGAATAAAGCAAATGTGGGCTTAAAATGCCAACTTATTTTTCACTGTGATATTGGTGCTTTAAGTGATGCCATAGTTTGTCTCTTTTCCCTTTCACTTTAAAAAGAATTTTAAAATTGTGTTTGTATATAGGGTCAGTCTGGCATAGAATTTCTGAAAGTAACATTAATAGGGTTTCTAAAGAAGTTGTCAGTAAGACAAAATTAGATATTCTGTGCACTTTCCAAGAAGGACTCTTTATGTTTGAATTTCAAAACAGGCTTACATTTCTTTTCTGTTGATTCCCTTGCATATCTGCATAATTTAATCCTGTCTATTGTCCGAGATCTCTTATGGCTACTTTACCTGTTACCTTTTTTGGAATTTTGTTCTTTATGTTTTACAGTTACCTTTGGACCAGAAGATATATGATATTTTTATTCATTTTTTTCAGTGTTTTAAAATAAGGTTTGTTCGTTTTATCCATTCATTTCCTATTGTCATGTAGTTCTATTTTAACCATATATATATAGTACTTTAAATAAATTTTCTTATGTTATTATTTAGCACAATAATAAATCCTTATCTAAATAAAAGACTATTTTACTTTATTTTACTTAAAGGAAAGATAATTTATTGGCAGGATATTGAGTAGCTTGTAGAGTATATGGGAAGGGGAGAGCCAAGTTAAGAACTGGCAGGAGTGAGGAGGGATGAGACAGCTGCCTGCACAGTCTGATAGGACACATCTGGCTGCTGCCACTGGATGCCCACATGGGCAGCATATCATAAATATCACCCTACCAGTTGGTAAGTTGGCATGAATTTTCCATGAAACGCTCTTGACTCCCGTTTGCACCGTCATATCTACTTTTTATGCACCTAATTATATTTTTCCTTTAACTTTTATGGTTTTTTTTTTTTTTTCTAAAACTGCCACCTAAATACCTTTCCACTCTGTTAAATGTATGGAGTCAAGATAAATTTCTCACTCTTGCTCTGCAGCTTAAGATGTATAGGAAGTAAACACTTCCATGGAATAGGGCTTAATTTGGGGCTCAGATGTTTGGTTTTTTTCCTCCTTAGATGTTTTTGAATGGATAAGACTACTCTGGTTTTGGAAGCAGCAACTTTTCTCCTGACCTGGAAGAACTAAGGACTTTAATAAACAATTTCCCGTTGATAGTATAATATAATGAGGGGCCCAATCTGCTCTTGTGAAAATTGGCCCAGCGGCAGGCAGCAGCCCATCCCAGCTGTGTGTGAGTAGCCCTGCTGTTAAAAGTACACCTGCTGGGAATTGTTGGCACATGCTCATAGCATATGCTCTGGGGGGAGGTGCTTTTAATTCCAAGAGGAGCTTTTCTATCACATCTGCAGATGCAGAGCAAAGATGCAGCAGGACTTTAGAAAACAGGAGTGTTTCTATTGACATTTTATTCATTGCTTTGTTAGTCCCCCAAATGGAGCATCTTCTGGTTGTTTGTAAGCAGAAAAAACAAAACATTCAAAACCAAAAACCTAATTAGTACTTTTGTCCTTTATATCCATAGTCTGACAAGCAAGCAAGCATCCTCACGGTGAGATTTTGAGGGATGCTTCCAGAACTGCCCTGCTTCCTATGTAGCTCCCCCTTCAGTAGCTGTACAACTCTTTCCTCCTGACTAGGAACTTCTCTATTGTGGAAGTCAGTTCCTTTGGCTAAGCTGTCCCTTGAGAGAACCCTAGGATGCCCTAGGGAGTACAGGTGGCAGGCATCTTTATCTTCGCCCACTGGCACATTAGCAACTTATGCAACTTAGGAAGTCACTGGGAGATGAGTCCCAAGAGGGTGAATTTCAGGATGGGGAGGAGATAAGAAGCAGAGAACTTTGGGAGATCATGGGGCATTTAGTCCTGGCACAGATGCAGAATGAATATCCACAGGACGATTCCTGAAGCCAGATACGCAGGAGAGCACACATTGTCACAAGGGGTGTGATGGGAAGAGAGGTGCTGGATGCCTAAGACAGACTTGTGTGCTTGGCAGATTGACTGAGTGTTGACTCTGAATACTTTGTGGTCCAGTCTATGATAGGTCAGTCACTCTTGCCTGATGCATCCCTGTTGCATTGTTCATAGAACCTGTATCATATGGGGAAGCTTCAAGGCTGGCAGGCTTTTCATCAAGTAATCATCATTTCATGTTCTTAAGTATCCTTGAAATCAAAACCAGGCAATGTGTGTTTTTGGTTTTGTTTTACAAAAAGGCATACAATGAGACCAATTCTTAAGATAATGCACATACAGAATCATCAATAAAGTTTCAAAGAGTTTATGAAGAAAAGGTATTTTCCTTTCTTGTAAAAAAATGTATTATATATATATAATATGCTGATCTGCATTCACCCTAGGGCTTAGCCTCTTGTTTTATGAATTTTCAGGCTGTGATTTGTGTTGGATGGTTAAGCTCTAAATGCAAATAGCCCCAATCTTTAAATATAGCGGTGCTAAGTTGAACAAGTAACACAATACAGAAAATGCTGATATGAATTAATACTTAGTAATAATACAAAAGTTCTTGCTAAATTATATATGTGTATCACTGCCTGATTAGAAACCCCATTTTCTTTCCTAATCCAGCACAAAATCAAACTCTGATTCTACAACCAGTCTTTTAAAGGGCAAAATGACTCAACACCTTTGTTTTGTATGGAAAACTTTTTTTTTTTTTACACTAACTGCAAAAGTGCTTTAAAAAAATGTTTATTCAGGATAACTAAGCATGTACTCCTTTTTTAACTTGCTGGAAGACTTGCCCCTCCAAACTAGCACCCCCAAAAGACAACTTCTTTCAGAAACTGGGTGTTTTACCTAAACATAGTAGCTTAAATATTAGCCAGCAGTAGGTCGGCACTAGTGTTTTCCACGGTTATCACCTTTGACAGGTGATGTCCATCTATAAATAGTGGAAGCCACCCCATGGGGAGGTGTTAATAGCAGCATGGTTTCACTTTTGGTAATCAGGTAATCATGTGTATATACTTAGATTCGCATTATTTTAACATTTCTCTGCTACTCTGCACTTCAGGTTCGTTAAGCTATTTTAATAATTACTGGGGTTCTGGCAAACACCAATGGAAATGTATATGGCAACTGCTTTCCTGAGCAAGTGTAATTTGTTTTATGGCTGTTCAAGTTATAAAATTGCTCTTACATTGTAGGTAAACAAAATCTTGATGTTTTTAAAGGTCACTGTAACCTAAGGTTCAAATTTCTGGCACAGTTTTATTAGTATTCACTTCGAAAGCTAATAAGATACCATGGTTTTCTATGTTACTCTCATTGTAACATTAGTAAACTGACTTTCAATAAAAGATTTATGTTATTTTGATGCACGACTCTTTTCTCTTTTTTTTTTTTCTCCCAGCCAGTTTCTCTTTCAGAAGCTTCGTTAGGGGTACAGTCAAGGGATTTTTTCTTTTCTGTTCACTGGTGTCCCAGAAGGGGTCACTAACATGATGAGAAATTGAGAAATATAAACCCTTTAGCAAAGCCTGAGTGCTCAATTTGTTGCAGTTTCCTCATCTGGATGGCAGAGGTAGTTTACTTATTTATCTGTTTGCCTCTCCTCGTAAGCACTTCCTCTGTCACCCTAATGAGGATCAATTTCCTCTATCCTGTCCTGTAGACCAGGCGGTGGTGCTTAGTTAATAAGCTCACCTGTGCTGCATTCTAAAGCACTGAGCCTAGGATGGGCTCATGAGTTCATTGCCTAAAAACTGTTCCACCCTGGCAGTTTCATCTTCCAGGCAGGCATTTTACCTGTCCATCATTATTCTGGCATTTGCAGGGTCCTTGCCATCTGCTCACAGGCTGCATAGGAAATAAGTTATAAGTAGTCAAGGTACTGTTTTAATGTGAGAAAAAGAGAAGGAAGTCATTGTTGAAGGGCTTATACATTTATTATGAGATTTTAAAAGTTTATGGTGATTACATGCTCCATTTCTTGTATTTATAATATTTTAGTCATATAATAATTCATTTAGATGAACACTGAAACAGTAACACACTCAGCTAGGCCAAAGCAAAGTCTAGTTCACAGATGGCAGAAGTTTTAGCTCACATGCCATCTCACGGACTTCACAGTACCACCTGGAACATCATGCTGAAGGAGAGTCTAAACTCCAGTTTGGCTCAATAGAAGCAAGAGCTTTAATTAAATATGACTGATGTGGTGCAAATCTATGCCAGCTATCCCCAGGAAGCACCAGGTCTCTGGCAGCCACATTCCTATGGAAGTGCACGAAATGTGTTAAAAGTACTTTATAAATCATGGATCTCTTGAAACATATGAGTAAAGCACACATCTCCAAAATAAAATTAAATCCTAAATGAGGGTGATTTGAGGAGCTTAATTCTGCAAATAGTTGAAGTATTCAAGCTTGAGCTCACAGCTTTACCATGCTGCACCTGGATTCTTTAAGAAAAAGTAAACAGACCAGGAAATAATTTTTTAAAGTAGTGGGTGAGGCTACACTAGAAGTATACAATGAATGAAACACAACCCAACATAAAATAGAAGGCAACAGATTCCACTTGTAATGAAGACTGGCTGTAATTAAAGGAGATGAATACATCAAATTTGTCAAGGGGAAGGAAACTTTCTAACTGCAGGGACATGCTGAAGACTATGCTCCATGCTTTTGGAAAGAATGGGTGAAAGCAAAAGGGGAGGAGATAAAGAGATTCGTTTTGAGGTATCAATAATTAAAACAATTAACTGAATGATGTCTGATACGGTTTGGCTCTGTGTCCCCACCCAAATCTCATCTCGAACTGTAATTCCCATGTGTCAAGGGAGGGACCTGTAAGCCCCACATCAAGGGAGGGAAGTGATTGGATCATGGGGCAGTTTCCCCACTGTGTTCTTGTGATAGTGAGTTCTCATGAGATCTAATGGCTTTATAAGCGTCTGGCATTTCCCCTGCTTGCATTTCTCTCTCCTGCTGCCTTGTGAAGAAGGTGTCTGCTTCCCCTCCCATCATGACTGCAAGTTTCCTGAAGCCTCCCCAGCCATGTGGAACTGTGAGTCAAACCTCTTTCCTTCATAAATTACCCAGTCTTGGGTAGTGTCTTTATAGCAGTGTGAGAACAAACTAATATAATGTCAGAGGGATGGTTTTGTAATACTTTAGCATTTACCCCAAAGCCAATTCAGAACCACAATTGATGCAGCACACCCTGGGACTTGTTCAAATATGGCCCATAACCTTCAGCAAGGGCCTTCTTCCCTACTGCTTATCCTGAACCAGGAAATTACCATTTCCTTAAACTATGATTTCCTCAGAGGACCCTGGTGAGTTGAAACCAAACAGCAGGCACTGGGACACTGAAGGTGAGCTCCCTGCCTCCTAATCCTCTGAGCCCCTTTTTTGGCCCTTTTCTAGACAGCCCAGGCTCAAGCAGAGCTTTGTGGCCTCATAGACAATATAGGGAGATGCAATCTATAGTCACCGTGTAATATATAGCAGGCTGCTTCACATTCTGATATGTAACCTGGGCTAACTAACTTGTCATAGTTACATGTTAGGTTTGAATAATATGTATTTTAACAATAGTTTAAAAATTAATAGTGAAATGAGGCTAAAGATGCTTAGAGAAAATGTTTTATTTTCATTGGTTGACAACTAATTGTTCAGTTGAATGGTAAGTCTCATGCTGCATCCTAAAATAAGACAGATACTCTGCTGGCAAGTAGAAAATAGCCTAATTTCATTTTTTAATCTGTTAAGCTCTCTTGATAAAAAAGGCAAACAGGCCACCTTTAAATTTAAGAAACAAACATTGTTAGTGCTTCTTGTATCAACACACTTTTCATATTCAGAACTACTCCCAAGAGATAACATATTATCTCCTTTTCAAAGATGGGGAAACTGAAACTTGGCATTATCTATAATGACCAAACCACATAGAAAGAGGCACAAGCCAGCATTAGCATTCAGATCTTACTTGAAAGTGTACAGCTTAAAATTTTTTAAAAAATTTCTTCCATTATAAATGTAGTACCTGCTTACTGGAGAATGTTTGGAAAAGCAGTAAGAAGGGAGAAGATGAACTCATGCTCCTGACTCCCAGTGGTAGCCAGATCAATGTTTTGGTACATACCTTCCAATACTCTGCTATGTGTATTTTTTAAAGTGTGAACACATGGTATATCAAAATGGATGTATCAGTATTTTAAAAACTAGAATCTGATTTTAAAAGGAAAGCATATAGAAAATCTGAAAAATGCTGAAATATATAAAGAAAATTAAAGTCATCTAGAATTCTATTAATCAAAATAAACATTGTTAATATTTTCATATATTCCCTTAGTCTTTTCTATCAATTTTCTTTTATATAGTTAAGCTTATAATGTACAAGATTTTTAAGTATAGTTAACAAAAGTTTCAATAGATGACAAAAAGGGACTTGGTGACACATAGTATTTGCCACTCAAATTATTCAATAGGTTTTAAAGGGCCTGTGCTAAATTTCTACTAAGATGAATCCTGACAGGGATTACTGGATTACCTTTTTTGTTGTTCTTTTGCACCCAAGTGGGTCTATGTCATTTACCTAAGTTTTTATGTGTGGAGTATTCTTTCTAGGAGAAGAAAGGTAACAGTTGTAGTCTGATTAACAGTTTTAGTGTCTCACAATGAAAATAAATAATGCGACTTAAACATTTTGCATACTTAAATTTACACAGTTTTAGCAAGAAAATAAGGCATGACTGATAATGGCTCAGGAAAGTTCTAAATGGTGTAACAGACTAGATCTTATTAAAGTTCCAAAGAATTTATTATCAAAATTAAAAACAAAACTTCAATTTTACATAAAGTAATAAACTTTACAACAGCTGTTGAAAGTCGTGATGTAAGTTTACACATATTACCGAAGGCAAAGAGGACAAGCAAAGGAGGATATTCCATTTGGAATGTCGATTACATTCATGCAGCTTCCTCTTGATTTAAACGCTCATGACACATTGAATGAACTGAAAGAAAAATCAGCGTTACATGACAGACCTCAAAACACTTATACAGCACAGCCTATTTCTGGCAGCTTGCATTGGGTTTTCTAATTTGAACATGGGTAAAACAACCCCTACAACTTTCTAAGATATGAGTAAATGATAGATGGAAAAGTTTCCTTTTTTTAGAGAAGCAGTGTAATATAAAATCCATAGGGTTTCTCACATCAAAACTTCTTAGAGAAAGCAGATATAACTTCAATGGATAAATAATTTAAATAATTATTTAAATAATTATTTAAATTCCAAATAATATCTCAGACTCTAGAAATGGTCGTGGTCAAAGGCACTTACCACAAACACAAATAACTGGAGTTTATACTGTTGTATCACGTGGGGATTTCCGAACTGCACAGTATTACCCCATTACTCTAATGGAACACCTTAAACAGTTTATTCCCTTAAAATCTGCTTTATTAAAATAAATTGTAGCATGCAAGTGTATGTATGGACAGAAACAGAACAGCTAACCCTTCAGATACCTGAGATTAGAAATACTGGTATTTGCTCTGAAATGTTGGCTTCCCCACTAAACATAAAGCAATAGATTCTGCTCTATCAGTGTTCCCTACACTAGTAAGGTACTGTAAGCTGCTAACCCTTGCAGCTCTATCGCAAGGTCAAGGTGATTATCCCTATTTTAGAGAAAAGGAAAATAAGGATCAGGATGTTTAGAAATTTTTTAAGTAGCCCCATCTGAAGTCAAGGCCCATGGTCTTTCTTTCCATTCCCCAGGCAGCCTCCTGATCTTTAGAAACAGCAAGGGGACTGTCAACTAAGAAGTTAACGCATGTTAAAGAGAACACACCCATAAGTAGGTAAAATAAGCATATTCACACACACATACTAAGCTTTTAAAAGTGTACTTATAACTGCAGCAGCTGCTAAACCAAAAATATATGCATCTTATATTTTGTAATGGAGAATGGAATATTCAGTGATTACAGTCATTTCAGTTCAAGTTTTTTTTGTTTTTTTAAATCAATGGCTGAGCAAAAACTGAAGAAACAAGTAACCAATCTCGCTAGTTTTGTTATATACATCCAGCTAATGCCATCAAAGATGGCACTTGGTTATGTTCACACTGGTTACATGGCTTTACCCTAACCTCGTTTAGTGTGGCTGTTTAGTAAATAACTTGTTTTAAATTGTGATTTGGCCGGGAGCAGTGGTTCACGCCTGTAATCCCTACACTTTCGGAGGCCTAGGCGGATGGATCACAAGGTCAGGAGATCGAGACCATCCTGGCTAACACAGTGAAACCCCGTCTCTACTAAAAATACAAAAAAACTTAACCGGGTGTAGTGGCACGCACCTGTAGTCCCCGCTACTCAGGGGGCTGAGGCAGGAGAATCGCTAGAACCCAGAAGGCGGAGGTTGCAGTGAGCCAAGATTGCACCACTGCACTCCACCCTGGGCAACAGAGTGAGACTCTATCTCAAAAAAAAAAATTGTGATTTAAGTTGGTGCCTGCCTTATGCCCTCAATGAAGAACATAGGTATGCAAAGCTATTGAGCTGTTATCTATTCTCAATGACTGACATGATTTGTTTATAGAAGACAAAAGCAGATACTATATCTGCATAGTGTTTTTCAAGGGCATTTCTAGTAGAAATCTTACAACAGCTCAGAGAAAAAGGCATTACTGCTGTATCTTCTTTATTCATATAGTATCACAGCAATTAAGAAACCCGCTTAAGTGATCCAGCTAATAAATACAACAAGCTGGGTCTTGAACCCAGGTCTTTGAATGCAAATCAAACCATAGTCTAACTATAGTTAAGACTAATACATGAAATTAATAAATTCTGGATGATAACTCTTTCTAACTTTTGAATCCCTTATGTCTCTGGCATCCTTAAGATGTTCTTAACAGCTAATTTCAAAGGGATACCCATCTGGTGTACATCTTTTTCATCTACTGTATCTCTTAATTTCTAACTTACATCATCATATGGGAAATTCACAACACCTTGCTGAGCAGTATCCCGTCTTCGAAAGCTGTCTGTAAAACAACACAGTAAAATTTATGGTTTTTCTTTAAATGGTTTTTCTAACATCATAAAAGTCATTTTAGCATTTAATTCACATTGCAATAACATTTAAATTGTGCAACCAATTAACATAAACAAAAGACCAAAGCAAAGAAGCCAACTATATGAATAGTAAAATATTTAATATGCAACAAAGTAACAGGCAGAAGTTGGCCGGCTTTTTCAATGTGGATCTGGAGAAAATACCTTACCCAAAGTCAGTAAAAGCTGTGCAACTTCCATGGTCATTACTTAATTGTGATAAAAGCACAGAATTTCTAGCTTCTTAATAACAAAGATACTGCTTAAGAAACAGAGTCCCTGATATAACAAATAGGCTGTGATCAGTTTCTCCACCATTTCAGCTCTGCCCTATGGGAAAGGATTTTACTTTAATTTCATTCTTTCCAGATAATGTCACATTCTAGGGAAAAATTCATCGTAATCTGATCAAAAATGCACAAGTTAGCTGATTATGTTTTAGAACATTTTAGTAAAATTTAATTGTTTATTTTAATGGCAGATTACTTACTAATCTAAAATAAATTCTGGGAAAAAAACCCCAAAAATTATTCTGCTAGATACGCTTAACAGTAATTTGAAATACTAAAGCAAGAAAAAAATTGGGGAAGAATAAAAGGAGAAGCACTAAGAGATGAAATGTAATAACTGTGTCTTGGCTTGTGGTGATGACATGACCTTATAGAACTCACCTGTAAGAGCCCTCAGTTTGACGCAGCAGGCGATGTAGTCATCGAAGGTGATCTTTCCATTGGTGCTGTATCGTTTTGCAATTGAATTCACAGCCTGGGGACTCAACCTAAATCCTAAAAGGAAAGTCACCCAGTAAAAAGGTTAAAGGATGGCAAAAGCCCATTAAAAAATAAAATAAAATAAAAATAAAATAAGCACTCGTCTCTACTAAAATACAAAAAATAAGCACTATTTTATTTTTTAAGACTGTGAACTCATATTAATTATAAACACACACAATTTCTAAGAAAACAGAAACTGCCTTCAGGTAGTAAGTATTTATTTATTTATTTATTTATTTATTTATTTATTTATGAGAGGGAGTCTCACTCTGTCGCCCAGGCTGGAGTGCAATGGTGCGATCTCAGCTCACTGCAACCTCTGCCTCCTGTGTTCAAGTGATTCTCCTGTCTCAGCCTCCTGAGTAGCTGGGATTACAGGTGCATGTCGCCATGCCCAGCTAATTTTTTTGTATTTTAGTAGAGATGAGGTTTTACCATGTTGCCCAGGCTGGTCTTGAACTCCTGAGCTCAGGCAATCCACTCTCCTTGGCCTCCCAAAGTGCTGGGATTACAGGCATGAGCCACCGCACCCAGCCTAGTTTTAAAAATAAAAAACAACTTACTTCTACCAATGAATGGAGAGTTCTAGTAAGCCATACCCACCCATTGTTGTCAGGGCCTTCTGCAGTTCTTGTGGATCTACTGTTCCACTCCTGTCAGTGTCAAAACTGATAAAGTGTTGTCTCCAGCCATTCAGTACAGCCCAGAGTTCTTTAAATTCATTGAAACCCATTGTGCCAGACCTATCTCTCTGAACTGTAATCAAGGATCAGAGCTGTATTTTGCAATATTTTCTAAGGATTAAATGAAAGATCAAGGATAAGGGGAATTCAATATTCAATGACTAAAAAAGTTATTGTAGATTATTCTTGGTATGATGTAAGATTAATGATTTAAAAATAGAACAAAAGGGGCTATGGAGAAAAGCTCCAGTACCTATTTTACTGTGGGGAAAAGATAACTTACATGACCTGATTATAAGGAAATAGCGTTGCCACTGTGAACCACTTATAAAAAGCGGTCTTGTTACTGGAACTAGGCTGTACTTTCTGGGTGCTTCAGGCTATGCTGTTTGCCCTTCTGTCCTACCATCATCTCTGGTACTACTATTCCCTTGTTTAGTGCTCCCAGACAAATGACATGGGATGGACTGGTGGATAAATAGTGGATAGTCAGCAGTAGCTAAACTCAGTCCAACAACTGGGATATGAAAAAAATCCCATCACTTGCAGAGGAATCAATGTTAAAGAAAAAAAAAAGCTGTCCTGACACTCTGGACTCCATACTCGTTCTATAATACTTTGATGTTTCCTTGAATTCCTGAACAACATTCTGTTTACTAAATTTCTTTTCTTCCTTTATTCACACCAAATTATACCCTATAACAGAAACTAATTATTTCAGAAAGCTTTTTAGTGATCATTTATTACTTTGTGTTTACTAGGTATTAATTCTAAGGTGAATTCCTTTAGAATTTTAGAAAAAAATATTCTAGACAACAATCAAGGTAAAGGATACATCCAGCATTGAAACCATAAGCCGGCAAGTCTCCAGGTTAAAAGCTGTTAAATCAAGAAAAGTACATACATATTAACACGAATCCAAAAATTCACATTACACTGGATACATTCAAATTAATTAGACATGACTATCATACACTTTTATTTTTACATGCTACTCAATGTACATGTGACTAATCATGTGGAACTTCAAAGTAGCCTTTTCTCCATAAAGAGGATTTTCTGCTAGGAACCCAAATTTGATTTAAATAACTTTGATAGAATTCCTTTTAAAAAGTATTACATAGGCCAGGTATGGTGGCTCACACCTGTAATTCCAGCACTTTGGGGGGCCAAGACAGGCAGATCACCTGAGGTCAGGAGTTTGAGACCAGCCCGGCCAACATGGCAAAAACTCGTTTCTACTAAAAATACAAAAATTAGCCAGGCGTGGTGGCGCATGCCTGTAATCCCAGCTACTCAGGAGGTTGAGGCAGGAGAATTGCTTGCACCTGGGAGGAGGAGGTTACAGTGAGCTGAGATCGTGCCAATGCACTCCAGCCTGGGTGACAGGGCAAGACTCCGTCTCAAAAAGAAAAACAAAAAACAAAAAACAAAAACAGTATTACATAGTACTGTTCAAACTTTCTTGCTTTGAAAGTGTAATATAGAGAGTTCAAGTCACCATAATGAACCATAATGAACCATAATGTATTATATCCAACATGGTGGGTGGGAAGTTGGGGTTGCTTTGTTCTAACTCATAAATGACTATAAATTGCTGGTTTTGCTAATTTTGTGTCTGATTGTTTTTCTATTTTCCCTTCAATGTCAGGTACTAAGCAGTAACCTGCTACCTCAAATAGTGTATGACCTCTTAGCTTATATATGAAACCAGATAAATATGGGTGTTAGAATTATGTGTTAAATAAGAGTACTCTAGATAAGACCCCATGACCAATTCAGTGGTGGCCATTATTCAGAAGCCTTTTTAATTTACCTACAGTTTAGGAGTGTTCTGAGGGCATTTTGGTACCTCACTTATGTAACCAAACCAGAGCATACGCAGTGGGTGTGGTTACTGGTAATCTAAGCATTAGGAAATTAAAAACAAATAACCTCTTACATTGTATTAATGGGAATCAATGACTGAAGAAATTGGGTACAAAGAAGCTATAAGGCTAAATGGCAGAAGTGACAAGGGTCACGTGGGAAAAAGCTGGTATAAATTCTGCAAGTTTGTTAACATACAGAACTAACATTTTTTACAGCTCTTTCTAGCTTCATAATTTTTCTCTAACCAAACTGAAATTAAAACACAACTGCGCTAATTACTGTAATGTGTCCCAACAGTGCAAACTAGAGGTTTTACACATTTAATAGATTCCTGTATTTGGCATATTCTTTATTGGAAATAAAAGACTAGTGACTATTTCTATTTAGGTCCTTCAATCTCCATCCGATCCACAGATAATATTCTCTTAGATGAGAGGAGGAGGAAGCACTTTTTACACTTTTGGGAAAGAGCTGGGAGATTCTTCATTCTGACTTTTAAGTTGTGTGGAGGTATGAAGTTCCTCCAATCTGGAGCTGTAGTTCTCTACCCTGGTGCTTATCAAAATCAAAGCTTTAAAAGATTCTGATACCTGGGCTGCACCACAGAACAATTAAATCAGGAACTCTGGGTGTGGGACCCAGGTATTTGTATTTTTAAAAAGCTTTTCAGATTATTCTAGTGAGCAGCCAAGGTTGAGACCATCATTCTACTCTAAGTGTGATTCCTGGACCAGCTGTATTAGCATCACCCAGGAGTCTGAAGAACTGCAGAATCTCAGCCCTTAACCTACACCAATAAAATCAGAAGCTGAATTTTAGCAAATGTGCAAGTGATATAATATTTATGTTAAAGCAGCTGGCTCCACCTGAACTAGCATCACATGGAAACCTGTTAGAGGTGAAATTCTCAGGGCTCACTCCAGACCTCTGAATGAGAAACTCTAGGGCAGGACCCAGCAATCTGGTTTTTGTAAGCTTTCCAGGTGATGCCAATGCTGCTCAGGTTTAAGAACTACTGCTGTGGATGGCCTGACAACCACAAGGCAGAGCCGACTGTGTTGGGCTCACGTGAAGGTACTGAAGGGGCTATGAGGCAGACAGCTTCTCTATCTCTGTTAATGAATTGCACCCTCATCCACTCAGCAGTCACCCAAGCCAGAAACTTGGGAGCCTCCTCAATTCCCTCTCCACCAATAATCAATCACCTTCTAAACAGCTGTAAAGTCCATTTCCAGCCCCAGTGTCTCTTTAGTTAGCATTTCTTTCACCTGTATGACTAACAGCCCTGACTCTTGTTTTACTTCCATGTCCCCCAATTTATTTGTCTTTACCCTACAGTCAGGGGTGGTTATGTGCTCTCCTATGTAAAACCCAGTATCAGTGATCTACTGCTCTCAGGATAAAGTCCAAGCACCTTAACTGGCACATAAGGTAACGCACTTATTTTGCCAGTCAAGCTCATCTCTTACTCTCATTCAACCCTGTACACTATCTTCATGGAGAATTTCTCAGTTTCTTGACTGAACCATGCTATTTCTGGGTCTTTTGCACATGCTGTTCTAACAGCCTAGGACACAACTTCCCCATCCCACTCATTTCATGGTCGGCCTCAATTCTGATGAACTTTCACTTCTGCTCAGCTTAGGTATCAATTCTGCAAGGAAAATTTTCCTGACTCCTGTCTGGATTATGTGCCCATCCTATGTGATTCCACAGCCTCTCTCCTTACTTATCCCAGTGCTTTTCCCAACACCCAGGCATTGATTGTGGCTACAGAGCCAACACCTAGCTCATAGGAAGTGTTCACTAAAAATGCACTGGTTGAATGAATGGATGGATAGCACCAAATTCTCACCCCCACGCAGGAAGCTGTTAGAGCCTTGCATTTTATATGTACAACCCTCTTAGATCGTCTAAGAAAGAATGTTTTTTGAATAAAATTTTCTGATCTTTACTAATGCTCAAAAATTAATGTATAATCTTAAATCAAAATGCCAATGAGGCTACAGGGCTATGATTTTTCTGACTTGGAAAATTTTCCATATTCATTAACTCAACAGCCACCTGTTAAGTCCTTATTATGTTCAGGGCTCAGGGTAACAGCAACTTTGGAGATACAATTGTGAAACTGCAGACTGCCCTAGCTGACAGTCTAAGGAAAAGATAAGTCACATACACATACAACCCTAATCATGGTAGAGTGCTGAAATATAATGGAGGCGCCAGAAAGTACTAGACGGGATTGAGAAGTGAGAGGCTCCTTCTTAGTAAGAGAATCAAGAAAGACTTCATAGAAGACATAGAATTTAAGCCAAGCCTTGAATGACAAGAATGATGGGGGCATTTGGTGACAGCTAAGGACCAGCATAAGCAAAAAGAGAAGTAGAAGGCCCAGGACAGGCAAAGTGTAAGTGAAGAGCTCAATATGACTTTCAAAGAGTACAAAAGGAGTGGGAGAAAATATGTTTGGTCAGGGGAGGCTGCATGACAGAGGATCCTGAATTCCTTCTAAGCTGTTAGTAAAGACTGAGGAGGAGAGGGACAGATCAAGATCAGGAATCTGGTCATCTTTTGTGAGAGGGATCTGAAAGGGCAGTGAGATGGCAGTGAACAAAAGTGAATCAACAAAAAAAATACCATTCCAGACAGTTCCAATGAACTAGAATGCTGATGTCCAATAAGTTTGGGTAAGGAAAACTCTTTCTCAATTTTGTTAATAGTATAGCTTTTATTAGTGTTAATTCTACTTTAAATAATTATTTAAAATTAAAATTATAAGTATTATATAGTTGTGATATATAAATGTAACGACATATAATTATAAATTATTAAATTATCAATTCAACATTTTAAAATAAATTATTTAAATCAAATGTTAATTTTAATAATTTCCAAAGAATCTCTGCTGTAATTTTACCTTTACTCTTTTTCTTCTCTTCTATTCATTGTACTAGAATGCCTCAAACATCTTTTCTTCTCACAGAAACATACAATATAATGGACCTAGAAGGAAAGCCCTACCTCCAGCTGTTTCTCTCAACCTTACCACAGATAAACAACTAAATTCAGGAAAAAAAGAGAAGCTGAATTACAATCTTACTGACTGGAACATAACTTCTCTCACCAACTCCACCTCTAGGTATGACTGCTTCCTTTTAAACTGGTTAAGAAGGGCCCATAGGCTCTGAGCTGGAGTATCCCACTGGCCCATCCAATTCGGATCTGTGCTTTTTGGTTTGGAAGCTGGGTTTAAAAGACTAATCTCCATATGATATCTGTATTACAAAACCCTGACACCTCATAGGCAGGATGGTTCTGTGGTTCAGTACAGCCACCAGAGAGGAGGCAAATGGATTCAATCACATAGTCCCCATGACTCAGGAAATGCACTGATCTAAGGCCATCACTAAATGTGGCTTTCTCAATGAAATTTTAAAAGGACTCCTCTCAGAATATATAACCCATTTTGTTAGTCAGATTCTAAAATCTACCACACCTCATCTACTGAAAGGGTGTAGAATAACAAGCCATGCTGTGATCTCACTGCACTTTGATAAACCCTGCTATTAGGCAGGCCTACCTTGTTTACCAGCTCAACTGCGTAACAATTAACAATTTAAATGTACTACCTACACAGTAAAGAAGAACATCCCTTAATCCAAAAAGTGCTTATTTTGTTTAGGACTAGATTAAATAACAGGAACTTGAAAGGTTCTTTGTTTGTATTAATTCCTCCAAACTAAAGTCACATAAAACAAAGGATGATGAAAACAAACACAAAGAGTTCAAACACAGACATCTAATACGTGGCATGTCAAATAGTTTTTTTAAAAAGGCCACTATAAATTCACAGGTGTGAATTCTAGTTTGAACATTTTAATCCACAGCTAACCATGAAACTGGGTCTTCAATTTGATGTTCTGTCTCAATTAACAACTGGCAAAGAAGTTGGCAGGTAATGTATTTGAAGCAAGACATTATTCTCTACCCTGGAAATCTATCATGTTCACAAGATCTAATTTCAAGAGGAACCACTTCATGTGTGTTGGATGATGAGAAGCCCCCAATTGGGATGCAGCAATTTTTTGGATTTTTTGAGACAGGTTGTCACCCAGGCTGGAGTGCAGTGGCACAATCTTGGCTCACTGCAACCTCCGCCTTCTGGGCTCGCGTAATCCTCCCACCTCAGCCTCCTGAGTAGCTGGGACCACAGGTGCATGCCACCATGCCTGGCTAATTTTTAAATTTTTTGCAGAGACAAGGTCTCACTATGTTGCCCAGGCTAGTCTTGAACTCCTGGGCTCAAGCAATCCTCCCACCTTGGCCTCCTAAAGTGCTGGGATTACAGGTGTAAGCCACTGTGCCCTGCCAGGGATGGAGCATCTTTGCAATATTTCACTACTCTCAGCTCATGGCAGAGTGCTCAAAAGGCAGTGGTAGGGTTAGGGCTGAATTATGGAGCAGCAGGTCCAATAAGTAGAAAGGGTACTTCCCACTTAGCCTGAACACATTCTATGAAGTGGAAGAGGAAAGACCTGAGGGATGTCATGGCAACCACTTATGTTAGCAGGAGCATGCTCAAAGCTCAGACCAGGAGTGCAGGATAGGCCACTCAGGGACCAGGGGTGCAGGAGCAGCCACTCAAAGCCCTAAGTGCCACCAGGTCAGGACAGAGTAGGCTTTTGGCAAATAACAGTAAATGTTCCTAATGTCAGTTAATGACACCTGACCTGGCACATTCCATTTCAGCACTCTACCTTGTCCTCTGTGAAGGAGGCCACCCAAACTGTCTCACTGGTTCTAGGTACACAAAACCCAAATCTGATCCACTAAATTGGCAGGTAGGATGGAATAATTTATTATTACTATTATTTTAGAGACAAGGTCTTGCTCTGTTGCTCAGGCTGGAGTGCAGTGGTACAATCACAGATTACTGCAGCCAAAAACTCTTGGCCTCAAGTGATCCTCCCGCCTGGGCCTCTGAAGTACTGGGATTACAGGTATGAGCCACTGTGCCCAACCTGGAGTGATTTAACAACTGTTTTCAAATCAACATTTTGAAATAGTACTCTATTTTAGCGTTCAGAATTCTAAACTTTGCTAGATCAGACAAGCCCAGTTTTCTTGAAGGCTGTAATCACAAGTAACAGCTAAAATAGGAAACACGAGTACGTTTAGACAAACTTTGGGACTGTCAACTTACGTTTGTATCCTCCAGCAATGCCAGACTGTGTCAGACATCTCTGCAATTCATCAGCATCTATCTGACCATCCTTTTGAAAAACAAATTAGAGGGATCATAATAGTGATTTGTACTTTCAAGTTATTTGTTTACCTTCAGCATTCAATGAAGCAATAACAACCAAGAAAATCAGTATCATCATGCATGACTTTTTATTAAAAGGAATGCCTTCCAAAAGTGGGCATTCTTTTCCTTAACCCACTGCCAAAAGAAATTTAATGATGAAAGAAAGAGTCTGTCTTGGCAACTACTCTTCTGTCAATCTGAGCTAGGAAACTGCTACAGCTAAACATTTTAAAATAATTTATATAAGTTGCTTAAAATCATAATTCCTTGTTTTCTTTTTTTTTGTTTTTTGTTTTGTTTGTTTTGTTTGAGGCAGGTGGACAAAGCAAGGTACACACCAGACATAAGTAAAGAGAAGGCTTGGTTCAAACAGAAAGAGGCCTCCTTGGTCACTTTTTCTTATGACATAATGAATGTTTTTTTTCAGAGCACAAATACATCTGGAAGATACACATTAGGTTCCCAGTGCCCATTCACTGGCTGAACTGGGAAAGAACTAGATATATGGGATTTTTAGGGACTTTAAAATAAAATACCTAAATCCTCAAGTCACTGGGTATTATAAGTTATAAATGAGGAGCAAGATCAACAATTTGAAAGACAATGGGTATGCTGAATACAGGCCAGGGCTGCTGAAAGCTAAGCAGGTGGGGTCACTTACATGCTGGAGGCACTGGCAATCTAAGAATGCTGGTCTTGAGGTTTGCCATGTCTTGTGGTTTCAAAGATACGGATCATTAACAGATTAAGTAGATACTTAAGGGGAAGGTCTTCCAATTTTAGACTATTTTTCCATTCAATTTCTTAAGCTGTATTTCTTAGAATACTACCTTAAAAAGTGGTCTTCGGTTTTTTTATCCCATAATATTCTACAGTTTTCACATTAAGATTTTGCTATTTCTAACTTTTGGTCAAAACAAGACTAGGTTGAATTCATAAGAACAAACATCCCCTCTGGACATGTCTGGGTTATACCGACAGTATATTTACTGTACACAGTGACCTCATGAGCTAGGGAAGTGTCCTCTCACAATGTAAGATAGCACCTGTCAATGTAAGACAGCTCCTGTCATACGACGCAGAATGCAGACAAGTGAAAGGTCTTGGGGAGCTGACCTTAATTGCTTCTCTGGGTCAACAGGCCACAGCACCTAATAAGGACACGGAGGGGGAGGGGCTAACCTAGTAACAGCATCTGCGTCAAAGAGAAACTACATTGTTCACAAGATTAATTTCCTGATACTCATAAAGGGACAGTAACTTGCTTATTTAGAACCTGGTGGGTTTTTACCATATTTCCTAAATGGGTGAATGATTAGCAATCAAGTTCAACCCAAAGGAAGTGCCCATTAGAATCGGGCTATGTAATTACTAATATACGTCTTTAAGTTGTACAAACAAGGGTTTATATTTACTAGATCTTGAATTTCTTCGCTGGAAACCACCCTGGACCCTTTAATTCAACCACAAGTTTGGTTTCGAACTGAACTCACATAAATACGAGTAACACTTTGTCCTAATTTATTCTGAACATTCAGAAATAAACAACTAAAATAAGAAACAAAGAACTTTCTTTTTTTCTTTTTTTTTCTTTTGCAGAAGCAAAGGGACTCAATACCAGAGGAAGTTCGCTTTTCTGTGTCACTATATCAAAAGTTACCACAAATGTGGACAATAACGGCTCTTTAATATTAAAGGGAAAAGCTAACCTGTCCAGCTACAGCAGCAAAGTAACCATACAGCGGATCCTGAGTTTGTCCGGGAAACGCAGGTCCTCCGGGAGCCCCTCCATACTGTGAAACAGGAAACACAAACACGTCATTCTGCCGAATCAAGTTTTCTTCTTTCACCACTGAGGGCTTTCGTGCAAGGCAAGACAACTGCCCGCCTGCCCGCCCTTCACAAGGCTCACCTCCCCACCACCGGGCACACACTGCCAACACTCCACCCCTCTCTTCCATTCACACCCCGTAATTTAAAACTGGCGACTTGGACCATAAAGAGTTGCTGTGGAAGTGATGTCTGCATATATAAAGCAACTTTTAAAATCCCTATTAACTTGAAGGTTACTGAGGTGAGTGCAAACTAGGCAAGCCAATGAAAGGGCTTGGACTTCTCCTTTTGTTGTTACAGCATTTATGGTATTTTAAAAGCGTTTTATGAACGATGGAAGGCTGGAGTTGGTAACATTCTGAGACGGGTGTAGCCTAGGGAAGAGTAAGGTGTCTGACCGGGCTGTATCTCGTGGGTGGCGAGGGAACACTGCCTGTCTCGGAAACAGTTCCCAAGACAACGCGCATCCCAGACGCCCGGCAAGGCTGCCTTCCTACAGGTCTTTTACTTCAGTAGGTTTTCCCTTTTTTTCCGTCCCCTTCTCACTTTTCTTTTTTTTTCTTTGAGGGAGGAAGGTATATCGCAGTATCATTCTAGAATAAAATGACTGTTGTTGCTTTGGGAGGCAACCGAGGGGGCGGGGTGGGGTGAAGTGGGGGTTAGTCAACACCCAATTAACACGATTTCACGCCGCGTATCCAAGAAGCCGCAGGGTGGGCTTCTAGGGTCCCAATCCACCTTCACCTTGGGCCTGTAGAGCCATCCAGGAGAAGGGACGGGGGAAACCAGGGGAGAGGCCGAACCGCAGGGGCCTAGGGCGAGGCCGCGAGCGCAGGGAGAAGCCGAGGGCGGAAGGAGCCCAGGCAGCTGCCCAGCAGCGCCTCACCCCGCTGGCTGCAGCATCTCCAAGGTGGCCTCTTAGCGCCCCGGAGCCGCCTGGGCAGCGATCCCGCGCAGTCAGCACTTACCCCGCCTGGGTAGTACCCGCCGCCGGCGCCAGGATGCCCTGGGTACGCCATGGTGCAGGCTGCGCCGCCGCCTCCTTGGCTCTGTGCGCCAGGCCTCCCAGCCGCCTGTCCCGCCCAGCCCTGCCGCGAGGGGGCCGCCCCAGAGCACACCACACGAGCGTGGGGGACGCACTCCGCAGCTGTCTTCAATTCCCGCCTGTGCGCGCGGCCGTGGCTCCCCTGCCTGCGCGCTTCTTCCTATCTTTGCCATTACGGTGCTAACGCAGTGCATGACCGAAGGTCCAGTGGTGGCCTACGACCTGCGAGAAAATTCACACCAGGGATTTTCCTCCCTCCGAAACTAATGGCACATTCCAACATCAATACACCACCCCAGGATTTTTTTTTTTTTCCGTCGGACTTGGCTGTTATCTGGCACATTTCTTATTTTAAACAACTTTATTGGACAGGACGGAGCTACTATAAGCGGAGCGCACCGTCGCGAGGCAGGGGCTGAATTCCTTAGGGCAAGCCTTAGGTGCTAGTGGGTGAAGGAGCCGTTGAACGATGGAAATACGAAAGCTCCCTTGGAAAACAAGAATTAACTTGACGAACGGTTTGCAAGGGAGAGTCTGGCTTGCGGTTGGTTGCAAAGTTCATCCAACGACAACGGCGTATTTCCTTCCTAGGGGACAATTCCTTGCCTGTTTAAGCTGGGTGTGGCTCGTGTCCTGAGTAGGACAGGGGGCATTTTCCGGGCAGGACAGCCTCACCCAGATCGTTCTTAGCAAAATGAATTGTTTGAATTATCTGGATGATTCAGACAAAACAATCCATTTCCCTAAAATTATTCAGCTACTTTTTATATAAGAAAAGTTTAGAACAAAGTAAGAGTGTGTTTTCAGTATTCAGGAAGATAAGAGATAGGAACTTCAGTGTAGGTTATTCTTCTTTACTTCACATATTTTCTATCTCCTAGTTGAATAGTCCGAAGCGATTCAGGCGTGAGCTTTTGTTTTGTTTTGTTTTGTTTTGTGTAATTTCAATGACACAGAAAAATGTCTGCTTGCCCTTCACTGTTAAGGACTAGACTTAATGATTTCCTGAATTTTAACATATTGAGAAACACATTAATAAGCAAGATTCACAGTATTTGTTGTGGAGGTTGCACAGAAACATTTAAAGGGTCATCAACATTTCACAAATATTGGAGCACCCGCCAGTGTGCTTTTTCGCTGTGGTGGACGGGCTTCCTCCATTCTAAATTCGTGGGCTATTGTCCTCATTCAGTTCATTGTTTTTCTCTTGTGTGTAACTTCCCTCGCAAGCCCTATTGAAAACGAAAGTCCGAATCGTGAGAAAAATTCTAATAGTCCCTGTTGTGGCATAGCAAAGACACTGCATGTTGCCTGTTTTGTGTTTGATTCTGATTACTGTTCTCAATCATTAGAGTAGCAATCATCAAGGTAGATGAGACATCTAATGATGTGTGGTCTCTACCCTAGTCTCTCTTTGGAAGCCTGTTTCTTCAGAAAGAGGTAACCGACTATAAGGAATAGATGTCAGGGCTGAACTCAATGTTGAGTATAAGCTCAAGACTCAAGTTTGAAAGAAGTATAAAGCATATAAAATATTTTTAAGTACTGCAGAAGTAGCTTCGTGGATAAACGGCTATACGAATTGTCATATCAGTTGTGCTTAGACATCTTCCTACTGCTTTACTGCTAAGGAACTGCATTTTAATGGAGTGTTGCAAATTCAATTCTTACAATTATTGCTAACAAATTGGTCAGCTGCTAATAGTTTAGTTTGGAGGAAAATATTGTGGCAACTTATAATAACATCAGACATATATATAATAGTAAAAATATGCCAGATCCTCATCGCATTTTACTTATTTGCTCAATCTTAATAAAAACCCGTGAGATAGGTACTATTATCTTTCTCATTATACAGTTGAGGAAGGGGAAGGAACAAAACAGAGCTGAGCTGTGCTGCCAAGCCATCTGACTCCAGAGTCTGTGCTCTACACCCAGGGGCAAGTAAAGGGCCAGGTAATAAATATTTTAGGCCTATGGGCCATACAGTCTCTGTATGAGAGAGTCTACATACATAGTGGTATGTAGACTATGTAGTCATAGTGGTATGACCACATCCCACTCAACTCTGCTGTGTCGGCCACAAGTATCTATAGACAATAGATAAATGAATGGCTGTTGCTGAGTTCCAATGCAACTTTATTTATAGACACTGAAATTTGAATTTCATATGACATGAAATATTATTCTTCATTTTATTTTTTCCAACCATTTAAAAATGTAAATATTATTCTGAGCTCCTTGGTGTACAGAAATAGGAGGTGGATCAGATTTGGCCTTTGGGCAGTAGTTTATCAACCACTGCTGGAAGCCCCTTCAGAATGTGGGCTTATGACTCTCGGAGTTTAGTACTTTAGCAAATGATTTGCTGACTATAAGATAAAGCCTATGGGTAGAATACAGTTATTTGTCTGAACGATTTACTAAGTTCTAAAAAAAAAAAAAAGACTATGGGAAGGTTGTGACAGCAGCATGGGTTAGGGAGAGAACTATGTGAGGTTTATAGATAGGACGTGGGTCATGGTTATTTTGGTAAGTCATTGGAATTACAGAAACCTTTCTGATCATATACTCCAATCCTGCTGTTTTACAGAAGAAAAGACCAAGGCTGAGGGATGGCAAATATCTGGCCCCAGCTCTTGAAGGGCAGACCTAGCCAGATGTAACTATTTCACCCTTCCCAGTTAAAGCTAAATATGCTTTCAGAGAGAATCCCATTCTTTTGTGGTACACCTTCCCCAATTATGTTTTCAAGACAAAAGGCAGTGTGGACACTTCCTTATTCCTGGGGAAAAGTTAATGTAAAGCTCTACATATAGTATCCAAGCTGGACTTCTTCACCCAGATAAGTGGTGAAAGAAATAGTATAACTAAGTAACTGTAGTTATTTCACCATATCCTGCAGTTGAATTAACCATAGGTCTTCACTTGTCAGGAATAAATGAGCAATGACATTTGCCAATTTAAAGTTTCAACTTTTGTTTCGTTCTGATCTGTGTGTGGCACCTCGTGATTTAAAGACCTCTGCCTTAGAAAGAAACTCAGATCTCCAAATGTAAGTGGAAATGAGCGTTTGATAACAACATAGGTAACCAATTAATACTATCTCCATTTTCTTAAGATTGTTGGGAAAGAATGTGAAGCCTGTGATGTTCATTTGGGAGTAAAAGCCACCCTTTTTCTTGAACTGTCCAGAGTAAGAGCTCAGTTAATCATGCTATTATGTAATTTTTTCAAGGGATAGAAAACTTCCACTATTGATGTTTTAGTGCTTGCATGTAGAGTTTAACTGGTCCCTGGCACATTGTAGGTGGTAATGAATCATCAACCACAGCTCTTCACACAACTTCTGTCACAATAGAAATGTTTGATATCTGTGCCACAGAATAACTAATCACATATGGCTATTGAGCCCGTGAAATGAGGAACTAAAATTTTAATTTAATTTAATTTAAAATGAAATAGCTGTGTGGCTAGTGCTACCCTCTTGAACAGTGCAGGGACCCTTTTATCTGTGTTGGCTTCCTCCTCCCTGGAACTCAGAGAAAGCAAACTCATTCTGCTTGCCTGGAGTAGGCATGATAAGCAAGATAAATCAGTTATTAACAAAACACAGCAAGGGCAACTATCAGCTCTGTGACAAGTGTTCCCATATTCATGTTCCTACAGAATAGATTCTTACTGACCTGTTCCTTCCCTTAATGAAGCTCTGAGCTAGAGTTGATGATCAGAATTAACCAGGAAGCTGAGGTTGGAGGAATTTATTATGGCTAAATAGATATGCCTATATACATATATGTGTATGTATGTATATAGGTGTGCATATGTAAATATATGTGTGTATTTTCACACACACACTATACACACACACACACACACACTTTCTTGTCATTAGGGCTGTCAAAAATGACCTTCCAAAGATGAGTTCCCATATCACTAGAAGTGATCAAGAAGAGGCTCTCAGTGATGCAAAAGGGCAGGTTTGTACTTTGAGTAGGGGATTGGATGAAATAATGCGCTATAGACTACAAAGTATTTTCTGATGGCCTGCTTAAACTTTACCCAGCCATGCCACTTAGATTATTCCTACTTCACAAGATGAAGAAACTGAGACTGACTTGCCCTAGGTTACCAGACTAATAGCAATTCCAGTATTAATTGCTCATCTTGTCACTTCAGATCTTTTCTCAACCTCACACTATTTTCTCAGGACTCTTCCTTTTAAGATTATGCAATTTATATTGGATCAAGAATTTGGAGACATTGTTTTTCTTTTCCTGAACAGAATATTTCAGAAATCAGAATATTAAATTTAAAGCAATTGTCTAAAATAATGTACATCTAGGTAATGCTATTACTATCAATGATAAGAGTTAATTTTAGTGCAGATAATTATTTTTTGATGAACAGGATGTAAATATGCATGGCTAAAGGGGTAGCTAAAGGAAGGTCAAGAAATGAATGCAAGAACTGGCTGTAATTAGTTTTTTTCTGAGGCTTGTACTGATTATCAAGTCTCTACAACTTTTACTTGTGACTATTACCATGTCTCGGACTACATAGAAAGCAGAATATTGAATACTGGACCTGTAAGCTCAGGTAGAAAATCACCTATGTTCAGCACCAGAGTTCTCTTAGGATGACTCTTCCTAAGAACAATGGACTAGTATATTATGGGGGTGTTAATTCTAGAAGCTAATTTTTGCAACCTAGATCTATTTTTTCATAAAAGTCACTTTATGTCTGGTTCTCAGGCAAGCCCTCGAAAATTCTTTAAAGCCTTCAGTGTTCTCCTAAGGAGAAGCAGTCCTGGAGCCAGGGTAGAGCAGGGTAGGGACCCGAGAGCATCTAGGGCTTGGTTATTGCCCATCCCCATTCCCATCTCAGTCCCTTTATCCAGCCAATCTTGATGTCACCAAGTTTCCACAGAATCAGAGATAAATAGAGAAGCCAGACTTGTAGAGAAAGGAGGGGAAGATAATACAATCTCCATCTGTTCAATAAGCGTGGGAGAGGAGGGAATTTGGGAAAAAAATTCCAAATTACTCATATGGCAGCTCTGGGGAAGAAAGAATGACTATTCTTGAGTCCTAGGTGCCTAGGTACAGTAGATATTTCCAGAAAGCCAAAATTCCATGAAGCTTATATATAAGTCAGCTACATGTAAATTGGGAGCTTCTTAATTAAAATAAGATACCTCTTACTTTATATAATTATTTTTCAGTAGTTACTTGCCTCTTTGCCATAACACTGGGAAATCAGTGGCAAAGCTGAGAAAGGAAACTAGATTAATTGATTCTCAGCTTGAAAACCCATGGGTCAATAGAACTACAAAGATTAGGAACTTTCTTATTCCTGATTAGTAGAATTAGAACATTGGAGCTGCATGGAACAGTCTAATATTATGTACATATCGTTTACTTGCCTGCATCTTGAATTGAAGTCTTATAGGTAGAAGCTGGTGATCCTTAGAGGATTGCCTTCTTGCAGGGTGGCCAAATAGAAGAATCAAGAAGTATATAAACTGTAATAGCAGATGAATCACATTGCCTTCTTGACCTTTGGAAATCAGTAACCAACTATAAACATATTCAACAGTGTAGGCAGCTTTCCAATAGGCCCTAGAGAGGGCTTCTATGAAAGGTTTATTTCATTGTTAGAAATGTATTTATTTCATTGTTAGAAAGAATGACCTACCTAAGGCAGCTAGGAACCAATAACAACAGTATTAAACACACGTACAGGTAAGTATTTGACATTCCTTCAGGATTATTACCTCTGTCTGAGAATTCTTAAGACCTGCAGGGCTTTGCGTTGGAATGTGGGAACTGGCTCATACTGGCCATTTTTCCAGCCTATTTTTTTTTGAAAAGGAGTCTCGCCCTGTCTCCTAGGCTGGAGTTCAGTGGTGCAATCTCAGCTCAGTACGACCTCTGCCTCCCTGGTTCAAGTAATTCTCTGCCTCAGCCTCCTGAGTAGCTGGGATTACAGGCACCTGCCACCACGCCCAGCTGATTTTCGTATTTTTAGTAGAGATGGGGTTTCACCATCTTGGCCAGGCTGGTCTTGAACTCCTGACCTCATGATCCACCCGCCTCGGCCCCCTGAAATGCTAGGATTACAGGCGTGACCACTGCGCCCACCCTTTTCCAGCCTATTTTAAAACACGGCCAATAATATAATTAGAGCTTTTTAAACTTACTGAAAATCAAGATAATAAATACTCAAAATGCATCAATTGTTAATGATTTTTCTATATGGGTAGTGTGTAACTTTGTGCTGTTGGATGTTAATTCTCAATTCCAGACTCAGTCATACCATGTTAGTAGTTTGAATTTGCGAAAAGTTAGTAGTTTATTCTCCCATATTGGGAATATTTACACCCTGGAAATCAGTTTGCACGACAAACAAAAGACTCATTTATTGTTTTTTTTTTTTAATTTTGTATTGTGTACTCTAGATTTGGAGGTGGTATTTTGGAGAATATGTTAATAAGGTTTAAAGTTAAAAGTGTGTTGTTGCCAGGCGCGGTGGCTCACACCTGTAATCCCAGCACTTTGGGAGGCCAAGGTGGGAGGATCATGAGGTCAGGAGATCGAGACCATCCTGGCTAACACGGTGAAATCCCATCTCTACTGAAAATACAAAGAATTAGCCAGGCATGGTGGCAGATGCCTGTAGTCCCAGCTACTCGGGAGACTGAGGTAGGAGAATGGCATGAACCCGGGAGGTGGAGGTTGCAGTAAGCTGAGTTTGCACCACTGCACTCCAGCCCGGGCAGCAGAGTGAGACTCCATCTCAAAAAAAAAAAAAAAGTGTTGTATCTACAGCCCTTACATTGTGAACTGCATGAACAGTTAAGGAAATATTCTCCCAGAAATATGACATCCACAAAGGAACACACTAATTATCCAGCAACAGATTTCAATGAGAAAGAAATTTATAAAATCCTTGAAAATAATTCAAAATAATGATACCAGAGAAGTTCAGTGAGACATAAGAGGACACAATAAACAATATAATGAAATCAGAGAAATAATTAGGGATATGAGTGAAAAGTTTACCAAAGAGAGATATCATAGTAACCAAACAGAAATCCTGGATTTTATTTTACTGAATGAAGTAAAAAGTACATTCAAGAGCTTCAACAGTGGATTATATCAAGCAGAAGAAAGGCCTTCAGAACTTGAAAACAGATCTTTTGAAATAATCCAGTCAAACAAAAATAAAGAAAAAAAAAGAATGAACAAAGCATAAGGGACACCACGAAGTGATCAAATATTCAAGTTTCCAGTGTTCCAGAAGGTGAAGAGAGGACCAAAGGAGTAGAAAACCCATTTAATGAAATAATAGCTGAAAATTTCCCAAGTCTAGCCACAGATTTAGACATCTAGATACAAGAAGTTCAGAAATCCCCGAATAGATACAATTCAAGAAAATCTTCCTCATGACATGTTATAGTCAAACTTTCAGCAAAAGAAACAATCAACAGAGTAATGAGACAACTATTTGAGAAAATATTTATAAAAATTATTCATCCAACAAGGGACTAATATCCAGAATATACAAAGAACTCAAACTACTCAACAGGAAAAAAACAAATAATCTCATTCAAAAGTAGGCAAAAGACATGAATAGACACTGCTCGAAAGAAGACGTACAAATGGTCAAACAGGTATAGTTTAAAATGCTCAACATCACTAATCATCAGGGAAATGTAAATTAGTGGAGTTCTCATGAATGGACTAGGGCCCCAGAGAGCAGCCTTGTCCTTTCATCATATGAGGTCACAGCTAGAAGATGCCATCTATGAACCAGAAAGCGGGTCTTCACCAGACACTGAATCTGCCTTGATCTTGGATTCCGCAGCTTTCAGACTTTGAGAAATAAATTTCTGTTGTGTATAAGCTACCTGGTTTATGGCATTTTGTTACAGCAGCCTGAACTAAGACAATATCCTTTATGTCAGTAAAATTTACAATAACCTTATGTACATATATATGTACATATAATGTCCCACCCTCCCCCATCTTGGAAGGCTACTTGTTAAACATTTACCAGCACACCACTAAAGGGCAAGAAAGTGTCATTCTGAACTCAAGGACTTAAAGAAGTATGTCTTGGCTTCAGGCTGTGGATAGAGATTTTCAGGCCCATCTAGGAAATATTTCAAAAGGTAATTTAGGAAAAATTTCAAAAGGTAATCTTTAGGGCCTTCACATGCTCCTGTCTTTCAGGTTCTGGAAGCAGCTATCATAAGTGCTTAAATGTTCCTCCTGTGCCTCTGTGACTGTCCAAAGTCCCTGTTTCAAGTTCAGCTTTCTTCGAAAAGCCCTTGAGCTTTAATATCACCATCATGCCTCATTAAAACTCCTATTCACTGGGTGCAGAAGACTGCTCATTACTGAAAGTAATTTGATTAAAACATAAATACTGCAAAATGTAAGCATGTTTTCATTTCATTATATATTCTTTGTCCACACTATTTTTATTGCTGCAGAATATTCAATCATATGAGCCTGTTACACTTTAATCAATGCCAAATTATTTAGATTGCAACTAAATTTTTTTATTACACACAATGCTGTAATGAAAACATCATAGTTAAAATTTTGCTCACATCTTGATGCTTTCTTAGACATATTCTTAAAACTAGACTTACTGGGACAAGGTTTTTGAGAAATTCTGGATAGCTATTGCAAATTGCCTCCCAGGAAGTTAGTAACCAATTTATCCTATCATCAGTAGAATATCAGAGCATTTAAGTCCATACATAGAGAGGTACACAGTTATGTGCAATGACATCATTGCATATATCTTCCTCTATAGACTTGAATTGTAGACTGAGTTGTTAAGATTATCACTGGGTTTTGAGTTTATGTGCAATTGTTTTTTTTTTTTTTTTTTTTTTTTTTTTTTTTTGAGACGGAGTCTCGCTCTGTCGCCCAGGCTGGAGTGCAGTGGCCGGATCTCAGCTCACTGCCAGCTCCGCCTCCCGGGTTTACGCCATTCTCCTGCCTCAGCCTCCCGAGTAGCTGGGACTACAGGCGCCCGCCACCTCGCCCGGCTAGTTTTTTGTATTTTTTTAGTAGAGACGGGGTTTCACCGTGTTCGCCAGGATGGTCTCGATCTCCTGACCTCGTGATCCGCCCGTCTCGGCCTCCCAAAGTGCTGGGATTACAGGCTTGAGCCATCGCGCCCGGCCTATGTGCAATTTTTATTACTCCTTATGTGTAATTTGTAGTATTTTTTACATTGAACATTAAAAGAAAAGAGGAGTACTGTTAATTGAAACAAATAAATAAGATTTGTTACATTACCACTGTTCTACGCTTAACACAATTCAAAGATAAATGACACTCTATAAAAAATACTTGCAACATCTCAAACAGTGAGTTTATATCCTATACATAAAATATAAATCAGTAAAATGGAGAGTGTTTTTGATAGAATAATCCTGTCATTGGCCTACTCTGTGCTTTGCCCCACCACTCCCTCACTTATAACCCCAAACACACCCACACACACGCATGCACACACACATGCACCCTTTCCCTCTTGCCCTACCCACATCCACCATCACCTACAATCTGGTATCCACCCACATTCACACGTACAACCTGCCCTCAGTACTCATTCTTCTTATACTTCTGCATTCCCACACCAAGCCTTGCCCTCACACATCCATACCAGCCTTTATCTATAGTCCCATACACGTGCGTGCACACACAGACACCTCTGCCCTACCCACCCTAACCTTCCCCCTTCTACAATCCTGCATATACTCACATGCACACCTTCACCCATACATACCCACCGTCACCTACAAACCTATAGCCACGCATATTCATTCCTGACCACAACTACCTACCCAGCGATTTGATGCCACACTTTAGAAAGGTTCATAAACCCTACTTTAAAAACCCATCATGATTTAGGCTGGAATTAGTAAACTGCTTTTTGATTTTATGCATAAAGTTTCAAAAGGCTAAGTAATTGAACAAGGTCACACTGCTAGCAGTTTCCAAGAATCCTAAAAAGAACACAGATATCTGAAGCTCTGTCCAATGTTCTGTCATTCACATCACAGCTGTCTACATACATCTATTTGAAACAACCTTAACTCTTCTCTCAATATAAAATCGAGGTGAAATACCAAATTGAGGCAGATGGTTCCTGTTATTGCCAAAGTGATAGATTTCCTGACAACCATTCCACCCAGAAGATTTTTTTTCCCAGAGATAATAATCCCATCCCCCTTGCTGGTGTTTAACTTAATAATGCGCATGACAATCAACAAACAGATTGAAAAGGCAACCTACTCAGAATGGGAGAAAATATGAAACCATATACCAGAGAAGAAAGTAATATCCAGAATATATAAAGAATTCCTATAACTTGATAACAAAAACACCCCAATCTAAAAATGGACACAGAACTTAAACGACATTTCTCCAACAAAGATGTCCACCACCCATGTGAAAAGATGCTCAACATCACTAATCATCAAGGGAAAGGTGAATCAAAACCACAATAGCACAATGAGATACCATTTCAGACCCCGTACACTGTTAGGACGGCTACTTTCGAAAAAACAGAAAATAAATGTTGGTGAGGAAACACCTGCACGCTGTTGATGGGATTATAAAATGGGCAGCCACTATGGAAAATAGTAGGGAGGTTCCTAAAAAACTGAAATTAGAATTCCCATATGATCCAATCATCTCCTACTGCATATATATCCAAAAGAATTGAAAGGAGGATCTTGAAAAGCTATCTGCTCTTCTATTTTCATGCAGCATTGTTCACAACAGCCAAGATGTAGAGGTGATTCAAATGTCCATCAGTGAATTAATAGATAAAAAAGTGTGGTATATACATGCAATGGAATCTTAGCCTAAAAAAGAAAGAATTCCTGTCATATGCTACAGCATGGATGAACCTTGAGGACCTTATGGTAAGTGAAATGAGACAATCATAAAAAATGAGTACTGGATGATCCTACTTATGTGAGGTATCTGAAGTAATCAAACTCATGGAAATAAAAGTAGAATAGTGGTTACCAGGGGCTGGGGGAGGGGAAAACACCATGTTGTTCAATGGGTACAGAGTTTCAGTCATGCATGCTGAAAACATTCTAGAGATCTGTTGTACAACAATGTGCATATCATTAACATTACTGAACTGTACACTTAAAAATGTTAAGAGGGCCAGGCACGGTGGCTCACCCCTGTAATCCCAGCACTTTGGGAGGCCAAGTCAGGAGGATCGCTTCAGCCCAGGAGTTGGAGACCAGTCTGGGCAACACAGCAAGACTTCATTTCTACTAAAAATAAAATAAGTAAATAAAAAATAGCCAAGCATGGTGGCAAATGCCTGTAGTTTCAGCTACTTGAGAGGCTAAGTTGGGAGGATCCCTTGAGCCCAGTAGTTCAGGTTACCGTGAGCTATGATCTTGCCACTGCATTTCAGCCTGGGCAACAGAGCAAGACTCTGTCTCAGAAAAAAAAAAAAAAAAAATGTTAAGAAGATAAAGTTATGTTATGTGTTTTTACCACATTAAATAACAATAACAAAAAAGAATGAGCATCTGGCCTAATTCTGACCAGTAAAATTGGAAGGGAAGTCAGTTGGGGGCTAGGAAATCATTGCTTGCTCTTAAGAAAGTGATTTTAGAAAAGATTGTCTGGAACTGTTACATATATTTTCCTACCAATCCGAGGATGAACACACAAGAGACTCACAGGAACAAACCACACTACTGACTTGCTGCACCGAAGCTGCAATACTTCTGAGAAGTAGACCTCTTTATTAATCTTGCTGAGTGTTTTGTTACCTGCAGCACAGAAACACTTTCCCTGAAAAACAAATAAAACTCTTAAAGCATAATTCTTATTTTTTAGGTATTCTGGTAAGTGATCTGAATTATATGTCTATTTTAAAAAATAAACCTACGTTAGACCTAGGATTAATTTATGAATTGTGATTACTTATTTTAAAGTGGGGACTGTTATTTTAAAATATAGGGAGAACGTTTAAAGTCAGGTTTATTGAGGTATAATTTATATTCAGCAACCTCCCTCCTTTAAATATACAGTTTGATTTTGGCAAATGCATACTTCTTTATGGATAAGTCTTTATGTTCATTCACCAAGTAAATAATTATGAAGAAACTATCGTTAACTGCAGTTTTAATTTAAGAAAAGTTCTCTCCAAATGGGGTAAACTCTTTTAAAATAGGTGGCACCACTTTAATTTTTAAAGGAGCTGTGAAGCCATCTGTAGGCATAGAGATAAGAGTTCTATTTAGATCACTATTTTTTGTATTTTGGAGACAGAGTCTCGCTCTGTTGCCCAGGGTGGAGTGCAGTGGCTGAGATTACAGGCACCAGCCAGCATGCCTGGGTAATTTTTGTATTTTTAGTAGAGACAGGGTTTCACCATGTTGGCCAGGCTAGTCTTGAACTCCTAACCTCAAGTGATCCACCCACCTTGGCCTCCCAAAGTGCTGGGATTACAGGCGTGAGCCACCGCACACAGCCTAGATCGGTATCTTGAGTGCCAGAAAGTGCTCTGTCCACAACCATATTTTTTTGTTTATTATTTTTATTTGCAATAACCCAGAACTGTCCTGGTTTTTGTGCTGAAAGTCTCCAGTCCCAGGAAACCCTGCAGTCCTGGGCAAACCAGGATGGTTGGTCACCCTAGCAAGATTTCTCAACCTAGGAACTATTGACATTCTTTGTTGTGGGGAGCTGTTATGTGCATTGTAGGATGATTGCATCATTTGTGACCTCTACCCACTAGGTGCCAGTAATGTCCTCCACTCCCAGTTGTCACAATCAAAAGTGTCTCCAGATAGTGTCAAATGTCCCTGGGGGGCAAAATCACCCAAGGGGGTAAAATCACCAAAATCAACCATCTGCCCTAGATGTAAGTGCCCTCAAGACTCACTTTGAAATTTGTAATCTTATTTTCTGTTGCTGTTGTAAAGCAAAAGCAAGTTGATTCTCCATTTTTATAGCAGAGGACTTAAAATGCTGAGGAATTGCTTCCAGACTCTCCCTTTTTGTAGATCCCCCTTCTTCATCCCTCACCCCTGCCCCTTTTACTTAACATTGCAAATGACCTGAGCAATGATTCTAGGTGCATCTTTCCTGTAGATTCTAGGAAACTGTCCTTGTGAGTTGTGTCCAATCTAACTCTCTAGACTTGAAATTCTTTTTCTGTTTGCTACTTCTGATTCTCCCATACATACATAGCCATTTCATACAATGATATTCTTAAGACACATGTATAGGATTGAATGTGCATGTGTTTTAATGGGATGGTATTTTGTGTACTTTTCTGTTTTTGCATTTCTTAACTAACAATACTACCTGGAAATACCTTCAACAAAATAGTACAGCTCTAATTTGTTCTTTTTAATAATGGTGTAATATTGCCTGTTATATCTAGTGAATATACTGTATTTTATATACCATTTCCCTATTACCTTTCTTTGCCTCAACATGCTCTGTTGCAATAAACATCTGTGTACTTATATCCTTACCTTCTAGAGTTCTTTTTCCTGTGGGAGACGTTCCAAGAAGCAGGATTACTGGATCAAAGGATATTTCTAATTCTAACAGATTTGCCACACAGTTTTCTAGAAAAACTATAATGGTTTCCATTTCTATTTATATTATTGTTTAAATGACAATGACACAAAACCCCTTTCTATGTATCCCCGATAGAAATAAGTGTTATTGCTCCATTTAATGTTTGCCAGTCTGATGAGAGTAAATTCGTGTCTCATAGGTAGTTTAATTTGTATTTCCCCAGCTAGTGGAGCCTGTACATTGGTTAGTGATTGTAGCCTATTTCCATTTTCTTCTCTGTGAAATTTTCTGCTTCCGCTCTTTGACATTTTTTTACAAGAAATTTGTTCTTACAATTTGTAAAACCTTATCTATATTTACCCTACATGCATATTGCCACCACTCTGTCACTTTTTTTAGATTTAATTTTTCCTTCTCTTGTTTTGATAACATTTGTATTTTCTGGCATCTTTTGGTCCATTCTTTCATTTCTTGAACTTCCTTTGCTCCTTTTCCTGTTTTACTTGTAGACAGCATGTACCTGGGTTTTGTTTCAGTTGATTCTGAAAGTGAGTGTTTCGTGAACGTACTTGTAGGAGTATTATATACTGACCATATTCTTGATATTCCTTCCATAGTCCTATCTTATTCATTTTTACTTGGTTGTTCACAATTTCCTTCCCACTAATTAATTTGTAAGTCCCACGATATTTTTCAATTTTCAGCACTTAGACTGCTGTTTCTCAAAAACATGGTGCCCAATCTTTCTCCCTTCTGAACGCTTAATTTCCTCACTCTTTCTTCCCAATAAGATAAGATCTTTAAAATATTTTTTCATCCCTGCTCCTCTCCTAGCCTCCTCTCATTGCCTTTGAAAAGCTTTTACTTTGTTCTTATCCTCAACCCCCTGCTCCTAGGAATTGCTAAGCACCTTTAGTGCTTTTAGTTCAGGACTTGTCATTTGAGTATCTCTGGCATTATGTCTCTTCTATTTCGATGTTCCTTATTTTTACTTATTCTCCATGCCCCAGACAGTTTGTCATTATTAATTTAAATGTAAATACATTTACTTTTCAAAGTTAATTGCTCATTACTCTTCTCCTCTTTTCTTCACAGACCCTTATTTTGAGTAATCAGTTCACATTCATTTATTGTTGGGTATCTTTCCTTGAGATTTTCCTTAAATCAGATATATTTTCTGAATTCATGCATATGTACAAATCTATGGTTGGTATAGGAGAATTGGGCTGCAGGTCTTTTCTCTCGCTCATCCGTGGATGCCGCTCTATCGTCTACTATTGCAGATGAGACATTCGTTGCCAATCTAATAGGCAACTTGTGTCTTCTGTCTGAAGCTTGTAAGGTTTTCCCTTTATCCTTGGAGTTCAGGAATTTCTAGAATGTTACTTTGGAGTTTATTGTGTGTGTATATATGTGTTTATCTTCGAATTCTCTAATATTTTTTCCTCATGAATTGTATCTTTTTTTCTCTGTGCTTAGAAAGGTTTCTTCCACTTGATTTTCCAGGCCACTATTTGTCATCTCCTAGTGCTCGTTACCCTTCCTGCAGAGCTTTCAATTCAATGCTCATGGGCACTTAATTCCCAAAATAAAAGAAATTTCATATTGAAAATAAATAGATTATCAAGAAGTCATAATAGTCATTAGCTTTTATGTCAAAATAGCACAGTCTCAAACTTTATGAAAAGTGATAGAAATATGAGGAAAAATGGATTAATCTACAATCTTTCTGGAGGACTTTTACACATCTTTTTTAGATACCAAAAGATCAATTAGGCAGAAAACAAGAATACAGAAGACTAATATGGCACAATTAGCAAGTAGGATCTAACATACATATACAACTGTGCACCCAACAAAAAAGGAAATGCACATTCTTTCATATAGAATATCTCTGAAATCCCGGAAATTTGTTGCTCACAAATCCTGGAAAACAAATACATATGTACATGACATACCTTGTTCACTGAACACTGAACATACCTGTTGAATTCCACATTAGAATTGAAAAAGATTCAACAACAACAAAATTTTTAAGTGTTCTACAGATAGCTGAAAATTTTAAAATATGGGTTTAAATAACTTTTTCATTAAACAAGGCATATAAAACTAAACTATAAACATTTGGAAATAAGCTGGGCGTGGTGGCTCACGCCTGTAATCCCAGCAATTTAGCAAGTCAATGTGGGCAGATTACCTGAAGTCAGGAGTTCGAGACCAGCCTGGCCAACATGGTGAAACCCCGTCTTTACTAAATATACAAAAATTAACCAAGTGTGGTGGCGGGCACCTGCAATCCCAGCTACTTGGAAGGCTAAGGCAGCAAGAATTGCGTGAACCCGGGAGGCAGAGGTTGCAGTGAGCCGAGATCACACCATTGCACTCTGGCCTGGGTTACAGAGTGAGACTCTGTCTTGAAAAAAAAAAATTGGAAATAAGATAATGAAAGTAATACATTATTATACATCCAAAGTAGTGTTCAGTGGAAAATTTACATTTTTCTTTTCTTTTCTTTCTATTTTTTTTTGAGACGGAGTTTTGCTTGTTACCCAAGCTGGACTGCAAAGGCGCAATCTTGGCTAACTGCAAACTCCTCCTCCCAGGTTCAAGCAATTCTCCTGCCTCAGCCTCCCGGGTAGGGTAGCTGGGATTATAGGCACATGCCACCATGCCCAGTTAATTTTTGTATTTTTAGTAGAGAAAGGATTTCACCATATTGGCCAGACTGTTCACGAACTCTTGACCTCAGGTGATCCACCCACCTTGGCCTCCCAAAGTGCTGGAATTTCAGGCATAAGCCACCATGCCCAGCCTACATTTTTCTTAAATGTTTGCTTTAGAAAAGAAAGATTGAATATAAATGAGCAAAGAAGCTGGAGAAATAAACAACATAATAAACCTAAATAAACTAGAATGAAGGGATTTAAGAAATAAATATTGAAAAAAATAAAACAAAAAAATCAATTTGAGCTTATTAACAAAATTCAAAGCTAGTTCTTTAAGATGTCTAATACTACAGAAATATCTTTGGCCTGATGTATGGAGACGAGAGCAAAAGGAACAAAGAAAGGATACAGTAATTTTAAAAGTATGTTTTAATACAATACAATCTATGATAGAATGCATAATTGTTCATGATACTTTGCATCTCCCTATATTCATATCCTTTGTTATATAAATTCGCAGTTCCTCCTGGTAATGGTAAAATATATCCACCTTCATTCATGATATTGTGCTGTACAATTGATCCAAAAAGGATCTGACATTTTCAGATGTGGAACCAAGACCAGCCAAGCCCAGCCAAGTCCAGCACAGATCCGCCAATGCCCAACTGTCTTGCAGATGTATAAACTGGATTAAATGTTGCTTTACACTTAGTTTGGGGTGTTTTACTACACAGCATTATTGCGACTATGCTGACTAGCACACTATGTTACCAATACATTGGAGAAAACAGAATATACACATAATTTTCTAGAAAATATTCTGGCAAAATAGACCCAAGAAGAAGTAGAGAATCTGAACAAAGAAGTTAACACAAAAGAAAAATTAATGATATTGCCAAGTTCTGCCACTACCAAATGATATGTTCTACTATGTCTTCAAAAAGACAGATTAGTCTTGTCCTGTATAAACTATTACAGAACAGGAAAATAGTGAGAAATGATCCAATTCATTTTTTTTTAAAAGTAGCATAACATTGGTAGCAATCCCAGACTAGAACAGGAAGAGAAAAGGAAATCATTGATCAAGCTTAATGTACCTACACCCAGAAATCCTAAATAGTAACAAATCAAATCCAGCAGTGAACTGAAAGAACGACCATGACAAGTGCAAGGATGACACTTTTCTCTGGCAGACGATGCCATGAACAAAATTAAACAAAAATGCCAAACTGTGAAAAATGTTTTCAACATATATAATAGTGTCTAGAATATATTTTTAAAAACTTGTATAAACCATTGACAGAGAAACTAACCTAATAAAATGTGTACAACATCTAAGTAGGGATTTTCACAGTAGAGGGACTACAAATGGACAATAATACAAAATACTTAATCTTATTAGAAATCAAAGAAACACTAGTTCAAAAGATTAGTTATTTCATGCCATCAGATTAGTCAAAAATAATAAATTGGGTAATACCAAGTGTTGGAGAGATGTGGGGAAACAATTTTTTTTTTTGAGGCGGAGTCTCGCTCTGTCACCCAGGCTGGAGTGCAGTGGCATAATCTTGACTCACTGCAACCTCCGCCACCCGGGTTCAAGCAATTCTCCTGCCTCAGCCTCCTGAGTAGCTGGGATTACAGGCGCCCACCACCACACCTGGCTAATTTTTGTATTTTTGGTAGAAATGTGCTTTCGCCATGTTGACCAGGCTGGTTGAGCAATCCTGGCCTCAGGTGATCTGCCTGCCTCGCCTCCTAAAGTGCTGGAATTACAGGCATGAGCCACTGCGCTTGGCTTACAACTTCCATTTGACACTGCTTAGATTATAGTTTGTTACAACCTCTTTGTAAAGCAATTTGCCCATATTGATAAAGCTGAAAATGAGTATACTTTATGAAGTAACGGTTTGTCTATAAGTTTATACTGGGGATAAGTATAAGTTATACTGGGAGGTGGGGGAAGAAAAGATAATTAGTGAGATAATTAGTGAGGTAAAAGATAACTGAGGTCTTGAAGGAAAACTGGGCCTCAATTATGTGTCATAGAAATGTAAATCCCATAAGAATATTTTTTAGCTGGTCCACTTTGTGGGAGGCCCATGTCTTGTTCTGTGATCACACACACACCTAGAAGCCACAGAGGAAGACGTTCATTAAAGTATTGTTTATATAAGCAAAAATCAAAAACAATCTAATGCTAACTATTAAGAGTATGATTAGATAAATGGTATTAAATACACTGTACATTTATTTAGTGGAATATTAGGCAACCACTAGTACATGGTTATGAAACCTAGGTAGTACCATAAGAACTTGTTACAATACTTAAAAGCAAAAAAAGCAGTATACAAAATAAAATTCGTACTATGATTACACTTGTGTGAAAAATGCATGCATAGGCAGAAAAAAATTGAAATATATCAAAAACATAATGACTGAGTGAAGTTCACGCAATTAAGAGTTTTTTTTTGTTTTGTTTTAACTTCCTAAATAAACTATAATGTAGCAATATTAGCTTGCATTTCAAAGAAAAATTAAAAAATCTTATGGAGATGTGAATAGAAGACCCATGAACCTTACAAGAATTATAGGGAGAAAAACTACGTACAATTAATTTTTACAGGTGAAAAAATACTAACCTTAACATTTATTAAGAGAGAAGTCAAGATAATACATAAGATGTGAACCACGAATTGCACCCCATCTCTAACAGTTATAATATTATCAGGAAATTACAAAAAATAAGATGCTCTACCTAATTTGGTTAACAATATCTATGAAATTGTAATGTACTTTATATTCTAATGTACTGAGTACAACTTAGTCCACTTCAAAGTGTACACACATTATTAGAGCCTAAGGTACCACTACTAGCAGCCAAAAGAAAAATAAAAAACATCACATAGAATCCCTTCTTTACTAAAAACACACAAAAAGTTAGCCAGGCATGGTGGTGGGTGCCTGTAATTCCAGCTACTCGGGAGGCTGAGGCAGGAAAATCTCTTGAACCTGGGAGATGGAGGCTGCAGTGAGCCGATGAGCCAAGATCGCCTCACTGCACTCCAGCCTGGGCAACAGAGTGAGACTCCCTGTCAAAACAAAACAAACAAACAAACAAAAGGACGTAAATCGCACATAGTGTTGGTTTTATGAATGTTACCTTTCTTCAAGAGTACAGTCATTTAATCTTAAATAACATTGCTCCATGGAATCAAATACTTAGCTCTTTTACAAAATGAAGCAGTTGTTACCACTTTAAAAAAAAAACCACGTGACAGCCTCCCTGATAAATTGAAGTCTTCCTTTCAAAAGTGAAAGTTCTGTAAGTGATCTAGTAATTGGGATTATTAGTTGCCTAAACTATTCCCATCCATCCATCCATCCATCCATCCATCTATCCATCCATGCACTAACTAATTAAAACAAATACACACTGGCTGTCTTTTCCATGTCAGACACAGTGCTGGGCTGTTAAAAAGTTAAATTCCATGAGGAATAGTTCTTTGGAATCATGTACAGTTTTCACTTCTTGTTTCCCCTGAAGTACATAAAAGTGAGTTGTGTTTACCATAGACTTTGAAGAACTTCAAGTCTGATCCTTTCTTTTTTCTTCTTTGAGATGGATTCTGCTCTGTTGCGCAGGCTGGAGTGCAGTGGCATGGTCTCGGCTCGCTGCAACCTCTGCCTCCTAGGTTCAAGCCATGCTCATGCTTCAGCTTCCTGAGTAGCTGGGATTACAGGCGCACACTACCATGTCCAGCTCTTTTTTTTTTTTTTCTGTATTTTTACTAGGGACTGGATTTCGCCATGTTGTCCAGGCTGGCCTTGAATTCCTAGCCTCAAGTGATCTGCCCTCCCGGGCCTCCCAAAATGCTGGAATTACAGGCGTGAGCCACTGTGGCTGGCCCAAGTCTAATCTTTTTCATCCAAGATTCCATGTTTCCAAAAATTGGGCACCAATTCACTTTCCCACTTTTTTCCTTCCAACAAATCTGGGTAATTCCCATGGGATTGTCAGCCTGTTCTTGTCTGCATTTTTTGTTTGTTCATTCGTTCATCTGTTTATTAACGTTTTGAGTACCTATTATGAAGCTAATATAAAGCTTGGTGCTCTGGGATGATATGAACAAAATGCAAAAATTTGTGCTTGGCCAGGTGTGGTGGCTCACACCTGTAATCCCAGCACTTTGGGAGGCCAAGGCGAGCGGATCACGAGGTCAGGAGATTGAGACCATCCTGGCTAACATGGTGAAACCCTCTCTCTACTAAAAAATACAAAAAATTAGCCAGGTGTGGTGGTGGGCGCCTGTAGTTCCAGCTACTCAGGAGGCTGAGGCAGGAGAATGGTGTGAACCCGGGAGGGTTGTAAAAATTTCTCAGAAATTATGTGATGATTTTGTTTGCCGGGTGCATGGAATGAGTTACTTTAAATTTCACACAAAATTCTAAAGTAGACTCTTATGAATAAAACATTGAATGTAATGCATACATGCTACTTTACTTGTATCTGTGTAATGCTTTACAGTATTTAAATGTTTTATATATATTTTACTACTGGATATTTTAAAATTTGTTAGTCATGTTTGTAATCTTTGTTTGGCAGATGATTATACTCAGGTTATTTAAGTCAAAGTAACTTGCCCCTGGTTTCACTAATAGCCAAGTTAGATTTGAATTTAGGTCTTCTCAAACCAAATCTCTTGTTTTCTAATAATATTATATAGCATACTAAATTTCCACATTGATTTAATTATAAAACACGAAAGCAATTAGATTCTGCTTAAGTGGTAACTGACACAAACATCATAAGAAGTAATAGGTTGTTATTAAAAAACAAGTTATTAGCAAAAGGCAAAATTTACAAAAATTAGAAAAAGTCATGAATACACTGTGATTATATCAGGGCTAATTTCATTACCTTACACAAAAACAGTTAATTTACAAAGACAGGTTTCTAAAACCTCAGGTTGTGTGTGTGTGTGTGTTGTTGTTGTTGTTGTTTTTTTTTGACAAATTGAAATTTTTAATGTAGACCTCTGCAAGACACTACAGAAAAAATATATAATGAACATTAAAAAATTTTAAATCTCAGAAAAGGATGAAAAACTGATTTATAAGAAAAGATAAAGGAGGCATTAAACTCGGGAAAATTAAAATGGCAGTAAAATGAATGGAAGAGAACAATGATCTTAAAGGAGTGATCTAGTGCTGTGTCTCACAGGAATATGGAAAATATATCACCAACTTGTAGTTTCTATTACTCTATGTTTATTTGTTATTCATTTTTTTCTAAGTTAAGTAGCTTTATTTTTTAGTTTCAAAATGTGTAGTATTTTATGTTTGGTGATTTTACAGCTAATGTTGCATTTCACTTAAGTTTGGTCAGTGGTATACTGCCAATATCCACAAGGTGTCATTATAACATTATATTTGGTTTGAAACCTTGCTTGCATTTTTCACTCATTCATTTTCCCATTTACAGTAAGCTTCAACTTGGACATTTCACAGGGGGTGCCGCTGGAGGATGCTAGTTGCTCTGAGGGAAATTGCCAAGGCTAGTGGAGTTTTGAAAAAAGCTTAAGGCTGGACCAATGAAGCTACTATGGGCAACGCTGACCAGAACTGCAACAATTGGAAGGAATGTTGTTTTCCTCTTTTCTCACCTTTCACTCCCGTTTTGTAACCCTAGTAACAAAACGCAATAGGCAGTTAGTGAGCAAGGGAGTCTGGGAAAAATATTCCGCAGAGTCCCAGCACAGAGCAGAGTAGAATAGAGTAGGATTGGAGTTGAGAGGTAGTAAGTAAATAAGCAGCAGGAATATGTCAAGCAACAATACCCCATCTAAGTAGAAGGAGATGGTGGTTGGAATCCTTGCATTATTTAGGAGAGTAAAAATGTTGATTCTCTTTGAACTTCAAAAAAGTTAAATATGCATATTACAATCTCTGGGGTACCTACTATAAAGACCAAAATAAACTTTCAAAGCAGAAACAGGAAGAAAAAAAATGGAATGAGGGCAAATAGTCCATTAATCCAAGAAAAGGCAAGAAAGGGGGAAAATTATTATTATAAAGCAACATAAAATGAACAAAATGAGATATGTGAAATAAATCCAAATATATTAGTAATCACAATCAATTTAAATGGTTTGAACTTTCCAGTTGAAATAGATTTGATTTAACAAAACAGCATAGTACAGGCATACAAAGACATACGAACCAATGGAACAAGATAGAGAACCTAGAATTAAATCCACACATTTACAGTTAGTTGATTTTCAACAAAGATGCCAAGAATATATAATGGAGAAAGGATAGTCTCTGTGTGAAATGATATGTGACCTTTAGTATCTTCTATCCTTGATGCACATGCTATTTAGAAATCTGGAAAGCAGTTGGAAATGGAATCATTTGTGTCAAGTATAAACATTTATATGATCTTTAGCTTAATTAAAACCACAGGAACAGATCTGAAAAAATAATAAAATTTCCAAGCAGGTATTTGGAAAGTCTATCCTGAGATATCTGATCGACTAGACATCCTGGAAGCAGCAACACCTTTCTGTAGCTATCTCTCAGAAGCTAATGCTTTTATTCTTTTTATTAGCTTTTATTAGCTTTCATATATGCAATTTCCTCCCACCGGCTATTTATGACTTTTTATTATTATTTTCTAATGGAAAAAATTATTCAACTACATAAACATAGTCAGGATTAAAAATTATTTTAAATCATGAAGAATTTGATTTGTATATTTCTAACATTTGGGCAACCTGTTAGTATAGATTTTAATTCCTTTGTACCTTTGTCCCCCTAAATCAGAGAAACAACTTATTTTATCCTGTATTTCAAAGCAGATCAATGACTGAATTCTGTAAAGACTTCAGAATTATGTTATGTGTGTATTTGTTTATGTGTGTATACCCTTATGTTTACACACATGCATATATCTACATTTATTGGTTTATTCAACAAATATTCACTAAGCATGGACTATGTGTAGAACAGTCTTAGAGATACAGGGAGGGCATACAATAGACAAGACAAAGTTATTGTTCACTGTGTGTACCTTCATTTATTTTGTATATTCTTTCATATATTTTTAGGTATCCTGTTAACTCTTTAGGCCCCTTTATAGCTCTAAATATTTCCATCTATTATACGTACATGTGTAGTTTGTTTTTCTATTCCTGTCATGAAGACATCCTATCATTTGGTGCTTTTTAAAAAACAATTGATTTACACAAAATAATTGTATATATTTGTGTGCATAAGGTACAAACATGTACATAAATATGTGCACATATTTACACATTTGGTACAATGTGATGTTTTGATACACATATATATTGTGTGATGATCAAATCAGGGTAATTAGTATATCCATCATCCCAAATATTTATCATTTTCTTGTAGTGAGAACATTCAAAATGTTCTTTCTAGCTATTTTGAAATATTCAATACATTATTGTTAACTGTATTCACTCTATTGTGCAATAAGACAGCAGAACTCATCCTTCCTGTCTAATTGTAACTTTACACCCATTGACCAATCCTCCCTATTCCCCCTCCACTTTATCCCTTCCCCAGTATTCACTCCTTTTATGAGATGGCCTTTTTAGATTCTACTTATAAGTGAGATCATGCAGTATTTGTCTTTCAGTGTCTGGTTTATTTTAAGTAACATAATCTCTTTCATGTTGCCTTATACGACAGGATTTTATTCTTTTTTATAGATGAATAGTATTCCATTATGTTTATATACCACATTTTCTTTATCCATTCATCCATGGATTAACACATAAATTGATTTTATATCTTGACTATTGTGAACAGTGCTGCAATGAACGTGGAAATGCAGATATCTCTTTGTTGTGTACTATGTACCTTCTACTCCTAATATGGTAGCTCTACTTTTATTATTTTGAAGAACCTCCATACTGTTTTCCATAATGGCCATAATAATTTACATTCCCACCAAAGGTTACTAGGGTTCTCTTTTCTCCATATCCTCTCCAATACTTGTTATCTTTTGTTTTTGATAATAGCCATTCTAACAGGCATGAAGTGATATCTTGTGGTTTTAGTTTGTGTTTCACCTATGATTAGTAATTTGAACATCTTTTCCTGTGCTTTCTGCCATGTGTATGCCTTCGTTTGAGAAATGTCTCCTAGGGTCTTTTGTCCATTTTTAAATCATATTATTTGTTTCTTTTCCTATTGAGTCATTCGAATTTTTTAGATTTTCTGGATATTAACCCATTGTCATAGGTATAGTTTGCAAACATTTTTCTCCCATTCTGTAGGTTATCTCTTCTCTCTTGATTGTTCCCTCTGTCCATTTTTTATATTGTTGCCAACGTTTTTGGAGTCATATCCAGCAAATTATTTCCCAGGCCATTGTACTGAAATGTTTCTCCAAATTTTTCTTCCAGTAGTTTCATAATGTCAGGTCTCTTGTTTAAGTCTTTAATCCATTTGGAGGTGATTTTTGTAGATGATGAATGATAGGGGTCTAGTTTCAATCTTCTGTATATGGATATCTAATTTTTGCAGCACCATTTATTGAAGAGACTGTTCTTTTCCCCAATGTGGGTATCTTTGTTGAAAATCAGCTGGCTCAGTTACATGAATTTATTTCTGTGGTCTTTATTCCTTTTCATTGGTCTGTATGTCTGTTTTTAATCCCTATACCATGCTGTTTTGGTTGTGTTGTGCTTTGGTTGTGATAGGGTGATCCCTATGCTGTACTGTTTTGTTGTGATGCCACCAGATCATTTTTTTTTTTTCTGCTAAAGAAAAATTTGGTGTATTTTGTTGTTCCATACACATTGTAATAATTTTTTTTCCATTTCTGTGAAGAATGTCGTTGATATTTTGATAGGAGCTATATTGATTCTGTAGATCCCTTTGGGAAGTATGGACATTTTAACAATATTAACTATTCCAATCCATGAACATGGGATGTCTTCCCGTTTATTTGTGTTCTGTTCAACTTCTTTTACTTACGTTTTATAGTTTTCAGTGAAGAGCTCTTTCAGCTTCTTTTAAAATTTATTTCTAAGTACTTTTTGTATTAATAGTTATATAAATGGGATTGTTTTCTTGATTTCCTTTTAAGATAGTTTATTATTGGTATATAGAAATGCTACTAATTTTGGTATGTTGATTTTGTATCCTACAACTTCATTGAATTTGTTTAAGAGTTCTAATGGTTTCTGGTGGAGTCTTTAGGGTTGTCTACAAATACAGTCATGTCATCTGCAAATGAGGACAGTTTGAATTCTTATTTTCCAATTTGGATACCCTTTATTTGCTTCTCTTGACTGATTGCTATGGCTAAGACTTCCAATACTATGTTGAATAGAAGTGGTAAAAATCAGCCTCCCTGTCTTTTTCTAGACCTTAGGGAAAAAACTTTCAACGTTTTCTTATTTAGTATCATGTTAACTGTGGGTTTATCACACATGGTCCTTGTTGTATAGTATGTACCTTCTAATCCTAAGTTGTTGATTTTTTTTTAAATCAAGAAGTGATGTTTGATTTCATTTAATGCTTTTTCTGCATTTATTGAAATGATTATATGGTTTTGGTCTTTCATT
>NW_016803701.1:1444631-1446638 GCF_001698545.2 Rhinopithecus bieti | reverse complement strand
CATAGTGGCTCACACCTGTAATCCCAGCACTTTGGGAGGCTGAGGCAGGCAGATCATGAGGTCAAGAGATTGAGACCATCCTGACCAACATGGTGAAACACCATCTCTACTTATAATACAAAAATTATCGGGGCGAGGTGGCATGCGCCTCTAGTCCCAGCTACTCGGGTGGCTGAGGCAGGAGAATCTCTTAAACCCGGAAGGTGGAGGTTTCAGTGAGCCTAGATCGTGCCACTGCTCTCCAGCCTGGCGACAGAGCGAGACTCCATCCCCACCACAAAAAAAAATCTGGATGTGGTGGTGCATACCTGTAGCCCCAGCAACTAGGGAGACTGAGGTGAGAGGATCCCTTGGGCCCAGGAGGTAGAGGATGCAGTGAGCCATAAGCATGCCACTGTACTCCAGCCTGGGCGACAGCACAAGACCCTGTCTCAAAAAAAAAAAAAGACAGGACCTCATTCATTTTTATGGCTACATAGTCCCCCATTATGTAAAAGTACCACGTTTTCTTTTCCTTATCCATTCATCCATTCATCTTTAGATGGATACTTAGGTTGCTTCCAAATCTTGGTTATTGTGACCATTGTTGCAACAAACATAGGAGTGCAGATATCTCTTCAATATACTGATTTCCTTTTTTGGGGGTGTATACCCAGCAGTGAGATTACTAGATCATATGGTAGCTCTATTTTTAGTTTTTTGAGGAATCTCCAAAAAAAGTGGTTGTACTAATTAATATTTCCACCAACAGTGTAGAGGGGTTTCCTTTTCACTACATCCTTGCCAGCATTTGTTATTGCCTGTCTTTTGGATAAAAGCCATTTTAACTGGGGTAAGATGATATCTCATTGTGGTTTTGATTCACATTTCTCTGATAACCGATGATGTTGAAGAGCTTTTCATATGCCTGTTTGCCATTTGTATGTCTTATTTTGAGAAATATCTATGCAAGTCTTTTGCCCATTTTTAAATCACATTATTAGAGTTTTTCCTGTAGAGTTAGAACTATTCATATATTCTGATTACTAACACCTTATCAGATGGGCAGTTTGCAAATACTTTCTCCCATTCTGTGGGTTGTGTCTTCCCTTTGCTGATGGTTTCTGTTGCTGTGCAGAAGTTTTTTTTTGACTTGATATGATCCCATTTATCCATTTCTGCTTGTGTTTGTGGGGTATTGCTCAAGAAATTTTTTCCCAGACCAATGTCCTGGAGAGTTCCCCTAGTGTTTGCTTGTAATAGTTTAGTAGATTGAGGTCTTAGATTTAAGTCTTTAATCCAGTTTGATTTGATTTTTGTATATGGCAAGAGATAGGGGTCTGGTTTCATTCTTCTGCATATGAATATCCAGGTTTCCTAGCACCATTTATTGAAGAGGCTATCTCTTCTCCAATGTATGTTCTTGGCACCTTTGTTGAAAGTATGTTTACTGTAGATGTATGAATTTGCTTCTGGATTCTCTATTCTGTTCCGTTGGCCTATGTGTCTATTTTTATGCCAGATGCCAGCACTATGCTGTTTTGGTTACTGTAGCTCTGAGGCATAATCTGAAGTCAGGTAATATGATTCCTCTGGTTTTGTTCTTTTTGCTTGGGACAGCTTTGACTATTCTGTGTCTTTCATATTTCCATATAAATTTTAGATTTTTTTCTATTTCTGTAAATAATATCATTGGTATTTTGATAAGGATTGCATTGAATGTGTAGATTGCTTTGGGTAGTATGAACATTTTAACAGTATTGATTTTTCTAATCCATGAACATGGAATATCTTTAGATTTTTTGATGTCCTCCTCAATTTCTTTAATCAGCATTACATCGTTTTCATTGTAGAGATTGTTCACTTCTTTGATTGTTAGTTCCTAGGTATTTTTTTTTTCTTTTTTTATTATACTTTAAGTTCTAGGGTACATGTGCATAACGTGCAGGTTTGTTACATATGTATACTTATGCCATGTTGGTGTGCTGCACCCATCAACTCGTCAGCACCCATCAATTCATCATTTAT
>NW_016803701.1:1410267-1438676 GCF_001698545.2 Rhinopithecus bieti | reverse complement strand
TTCCTAGGTATTTAATTTTATTTGTGGCAATTGTAAATGGGGTTACGTTTTATTTCTTTTCAGATTGTTCACTGTTTGCATATAGAATGCTACAGATTTTTATATATTGATTTTGTATCTTGCAATGTACTGAATTTGTTTATAAGTTCTAATATAATCTAATAGTTTTTTGGTATTAGAGCTTATAAACGAAGGTAAAGTCTTTATGTTTTTCTGAATATAAGATTATATCATCTGCAAACAGGTATAATTTGACTTTTTCCTTTCTAATTTGGATGCCCTTTATTTCTTTCTTTTGCTCAATTGCTCTAGCTTGGGCTTCCAGTACTATGTTGAAAAATGCCACTGTGTATGTTTTCAATGAAGAATTTAATCCATCTCGTTTAATGTTATTATTTTTTAACTTTTATTATTTATTTATTTATTTACTTAAGAGGCAGAGTCTCATTCTGTCACGCAGACTGCAGTGCAGTGGTATAATCCTGGCTCACTATAGTCTTGATCTTTCAGGCTCAAGTGATCTTCCTATGACAGCCTCCCAAGTAGCTGGGACTACAGGTACACAACATCAGGCCTGGGTAATTTTTTAATTTTTTGTAGAGACAGGGCCTTTCTATGTTGCCCAGGCCATTCTCAAACTCCTGGGCTCAAGCAATCCTCCTGCCTTGACCTCCCAAACTTTTGGGATTATAGGCATGAGCCACCATTCCTGCTCAAGATGATTATTGATATATCACAACTTACTCTTGCCATTTTATTGTTTTCTAGATCCTTTTAAAAATTATTATTTACATATTTATTTTTGAGATGGGGTCTCTGTTGCCCAGGCTGGAGGGCAATGACATGATCTCAGCTCACTGTGATTTCTGCCTCCTGAGCTCAAGCAATTCTCCTGCCTCAGCCTCCTGAGTAGCTGGGACTACAAGTGTGCACCATCATACCCTGCTAATATTTGTATTTTTTTAAGAGACAGGGTTTGCCATGTTGCCCAGGCTGGTCTCAAACCCCTGAGCTCAAGTGATCCATCCATCTTGGTCTTCCAAAGCGCTGAGATTACAGATGTGAGCCGCAGCTTAACTTTGGTTGGATACAAATACTCCAACTTTTCCTTTCCCCACAATTTATATTTTTGTTGCCTCAATTTAGATATTTTCGTGTTGTAACTTTCTTAACAATTCATTATAGATATAATTATTGTTGGCCATTTTGACTTTTAATGTTCATACCGAAGATTTCAAAATTATATAGTTATACAGTTATGTAATATTCTAAACTTATTATGAATTTACCTCTTCCAATGAAGTTTATGCTTTTTTCATATGTTTTCATGTTATTAGTTATTATCTTTTCATTTCTGCTCAAAGCACTCCTTTAAGCATTTTTTGTAAGGTCAGTCTTGTGGTGACAAATTCCCTCAGCTTTTGCTTGTCTGAGAAAGAATTTATTTCTTCTTCATTTCGAAAGGATGGTTTGCAGGGCATAGTATTCCTGGTGAAAGTAATTTTTCTTTTATGACTTTGAATATAACTTTACATACATTGCATTCTCTTTTAGCCTGCAGTTTCTGCTAAGAAATCTGCTGATAGTCTAATGGGGCTTCCCTTATATGTTGACATTTTTCTCTTGCTGCTTTTAGAAATCTTTCTTTGTCTTTGACTTTTCACAGATTATAATGTGCCTCAGAGAAGACCCCTTTGAGTTGAATCTATATGAGATTCTCTGAGTTTAATGGAACTGGATGTCCACAACTCTCCCAATACTTGGGAGGTTTCCAGCTATTATTTTGTTTAAAATTTTTTTTCTGTGACTTTATCTCTTCCCTGTCTTTATCTCTCTTATTGTAAATATTTTTTTATTTAATTGCATCCCATAAGTCCTGTAGGCCTTCTTGGTTCTTTTCCATTCTTCTCTCCCCATGTTTCCTCTGACTATGTTATTTCAAAAGAGATGTCTTCAATTTCAGAAATGTTCTTCTGTTTGATGTAGTCTGAGGTTGAAGCTCTCTGTTATATTTTTATCTCATTCACTGAATTCTTCAGTTCTAAGATTTCTGTTTGGTTCTTTTTATGATATTTGTCTCTTGTTGAATTTCTCATTCAGGCCATGAATTGTTTTTCTGATTTCATTATCTATCTGTATTCCCTTGCATCTCTCTGTTTCCTTAGAATTGTTATTTGAATTCCTTTTTAGGCAATCTATATGTTTCCATTTCTTTAGGGCCAGTTACTAGAGCATTATTGTGCTCCTTTGGTGATGTTAAGTTTCCTTGCTTTTTCATGTTTCTTGTGCTCCTGTGTTGATATATGTGTATCTGGTAAAATAGTTGCCTCTTCCAATTTTATAGAGTGGCATTTGTATTTTATAGACAGACTTTCACCTACAGATGTGTCTTAGGGTGTCAGTTGGGTAGGATGTGTATTGGCCTTGGTTCTGGGTGGGCACAGTAGGGGTCTGCATGCAGTTTCTTCAGCTGTAGTCAACTTTGGTAATGCTTCTGAGTGCCTTGGTGGCCTAGGCTGCAGGAGTTTGTGTGCTTGGGCTGCCACATTGGGGTGAGTCTCCTCTGGGAGCAACATGCCTGCCTGGTGAGTGAAGGGCTTGGTCCGTCAACTCAGGGTGGAGTCTTTCTGGGAGAACAGTACTTGGCTGGTGAATGGACTGGTGGCATGTGAGGAGTGGTCTGCTGATTTGTGGTGGAACTTCCTTTGGAGCAGCATGCCTGCCTGATGAGTGTGCTGGCAGTATGTGTGGATAGGTTTGCTGACTTACAGTAGCTCTCCCTTAGAAGTAGAGTACCTGGGTGGTGACTGTGGGTCTGACTCACAGCTTGATGCAGGACCCCTTTGGAATCAACATGCCTAGACTGTGAGCTTGCCAGTGACACATAGAGGCCATTTTATCAGCTCTGGACAGGACTTCTATAGAAGCAGCATGCCCAGCTGGTGATCATGCCAGGGTACATGGTGACCACTTTGCTGACTCAGAGGAGGGCCTCCCTGTAAGCAGTGCACTTTTCTGGGGAGCACTCTGCTGGTGCATGGGGGCTGATTTGCCAGCTCAGGGTGGGCCTCCCTGGACGCAGCATGCTTGGCTGGTGAGTGTGCAGATGGTCTGTGGGGGCCTGGTTCACTGGCTTGTGGCAGGACACCCCTGAATTGGTGTATCTGGCTGGTGAGTGCATTGGGATATGCAAGGACCAGTCCACTGGCTCGATGCAGGGCTCTCTTGGAAATAGTATGTCTGGCCGGTGATTGTGTTGACTGTGCATATGGCTGATCCAGAGTAGGTTTCTTTGCTGGGTAGGATCATCTATTACTTTGGGGGCAGTAAGCTGCATGGGCTCTGGGGCCAGGTTGCTGGACCTAGGTTCTAAGAGGCTGGAGTCAGGATGCTACAGTCACTAGGATGTGAAAGACAGAGATTGCCTCCTAGGCAACTTGTTCCCAGGGTTTGGGGATCTGTAGCAATTTGGTGGGGGAATGGTGCACTTCTTTATGTGAAGGTGGTGTAACGGCATTTTAGCCTCAGAGATGAAAAGATGTAGCTCCTGGAGCAACGTGCACTCTATCTGTTGTTCTGGTTTCAAGGTGGGTACTATATAGCTGCAGATTGGGTTGTGAGGGTCAGAGTGCACACAATGTGGGCTTCTTTTCTGGGGGCAGTGCATCTATATGAATACCAGGCCCCTCCCCAAACTGGGCTCAAGGACTGTGAGGACTGAAGATTTCTCTGGAGGCAAAGACTGCAGGTGTTCATCACATTAATGGGGGATGCTACAGGCCTCCTACATACCTTTTTCCAGCAAGTGCCTTCTTGTTCCTAGATAATTCCAGCTGAGATCATGTGGTGGAGGCAGGATGTTTCTATCTCTTCCGTATGTGGCCCTCCCTAAAGGTCTTCTTGCTCCACAGGTTTTCTCTCTTCCCTGCTGTACTGCAGTGCTCTCCCTCAAACACCCCAGCCCAGTGTAATTTTCATTCATTGCTGAGGTCCTTTTTTGTAGGGTGTACCAGCATTATGCTCCTCTAGTCAGCTATCCTGCTCTGCCTACTGGTGCTTTTTAAATTTTTTTGATTTTTGGATTGAAAACAATTTTAATTATTTCAGTAATTAAACACCTAGAATATATCTTCTTTTTCTTTCTTTTTTTTTTTTTTTGGTAACAGTTTTACTGAGATATAATTCATAGACCATGAGATTCATCCCCTTAAAGTATACAATTAATTGATTTTTAGTATATTTACAGATCTGTGCAACATTTCCGCTACTTGATTTCAAAACATTTTCATCACCTCAAAAAAGAAACCAAATCCATTACAGTCACTCTCTGTATCCCCTTCAGCTCTGTCCCTGGCAACCACTAATCCACTTTCTATCCCTATATAGATTTGCTTATTCTGGAAATTTCATGTAAATGGAATGGTACAATATGCACCTTTTCACGTCTGACTTCTTTCACTTCGCATACTGTTTTCAAGGTTCAGCCATGTTGTATCCTATATCAGTACTTCATTTCTTTTAATGGAAGAAAAATATTCCATTTTGTGGATATACTACATTTTGTTTATCCGTTTATCAATACATAGACATTTGGGTTGTTTTTACCTTTTGATCATCATAAATAATACTGCTATGTATATTCATTTAAGAGTTTTGTGTAGACATATGTTTTCAATTGTAGGAGTAGAATTGCTGGATTATATGGAAACTCTATATTTAACCATTTGAGGAACTGCCAAACTATTTTCCAAAGCAACTGCACCATTTTATATTCCAGCAATGAATGAGAGTTCCAATGTGTCTACATCTAATGAAGAGAAACTCTGTTCACTGGTCTACTTGTTGCCTAACTTCTCTACCTCTCAAAAGTATCCCCAACTAGGCATGACTCAGCCTCTTTGTGTGTTTAGATATTTACAAAAAGGTGATTTTTTCCTTTTAGGTTTACAAAGTTTGTTTCTTCACAAACATTTTTTCCTGTGCTCTCTGCTCCTTCTTTTAATCATTTTAATCACTAAAAGACTGGTCTATAGAATGCCTTTATACTTTCCATTTATTAAACTTTCCCCCTGGGGCTTTCTTTTAAGGAATCCCATTTCATCCTGCTTGACTACTTCACAATGAAATCCCAGGATCCTGAAGAGAATCTTTCATGAGGTTGTGCATTTTGCTGAAACTAATCCTATCTCATACATCTCTCTACTCCACTTTTCCACTGTGCCTTCAAGAACTTACATCTTATGCCCCTTCTATGCAATTTGTTCTCTGTACTCTCCCTTGATCTTTTTGTTCATTGTATCTTGAGGGTCGCCTAAGACCACAGCTTTTTCTGCCGTACTTTTGGATGGCGGCTGTTTTTTCTCAAATATTCCATATGACTAAACCTGGAGGTTGGATAGGTGTCCTCTTCAGTCCACACTATCACTTCTAGACCATTTACTTTCACCATTCCTAACACTCCTAGGCTTTAGCCTAGCCATAACATCTGCCTCCCCTCCTCTTTCAATCATCTACATCCCCACTGCCAGGTACTACACAGCCGTTTGCTGTCCTTCATAATAAGTTTTCTCAAATTTGTTCGTACTCACTGTCACAATATTCTCTCCTCTCATTCTCTCTTGAACCCACAGCAATCAAGCTTTCATCCCCATTATTCCACTGAAAGAGGTGTTACTAGAATCACCTGTGTGTTCCATGTTGCCAAATTCAGTGGTCAACTTTCAGTCTTTATCTTATTGGGCATATCGGAAGCCCTCATTCCTTCCTGCTTGACTGTCTTCATATGACCTGTAGGTCACCACTCTTTCCAGGTTCCCTTACTTCCTCACTGGTCACTTCTTCTCATCTCCTTTGCTAGATCTTTCTCATGTTTCTACTCTTTAAGGTTAGGCTGCTCTGTGTCTCAGTCATTAGATCTGATTTTTTCTCTATCTATACTCATGTCTCCGGTGATTTGTTCAATCCCATGGCTTCAAATACAGATCTGTGTATTGAGGACTCCCAAATTTACATCTCCAGCCTGGTTCTCATGCATATATATCCACCTATGTACTTGACATTTCCACCCATATGTCTAATAGACTTCTTACATTTGACCTGTCCAAAGTGGAATTTTCTCTCTTCAAAACTGTTTCCTCAAAACCTGGGATCATATTTTACAATTTATACTGCTACAACACCAATCCAAAGTACTGCATTTTCATTCCTGGATCATTGTCTTCTAATTTCCCCATTCTTTCTCCTCTTGCCCCTATACAGTCTATTCTATATTCAGCGAAGTGAGCAATCCTTTTGAAATATGTCACTCCCAGCCCAGCCAATATGGTGAAACCTCGTCTCTACTAAAAATACAAAAATTAGCAAAGCATGGTGGCATACGCCTGTAATCCCAGCTACTTGGGAGGCTGAGGCAGGAGAATTGCCTGAGCCTGGGAGGCGGAGGTCACAGTGAGCCTAGATTGTGCCACTACAATCCAGCCTGGCAGACAGATCAAGACCTGTCACACACACACACACACACACACAAATACACACACACACGCACACACACACACAATTAGCTGGGCATGATGGCGTGTGCCTGTAGTACCAGCTACCAGGAAGGCTGAGATGGGAGGATTGTTTGAACCCATGAGGCAGAGGTTGCAGTGAGCTGAGATTGTGTCACTGTACTTCAGCTTGGGCAACAGAGTGAGATCTTGTCAAAAAAACAAAAACAAAAAACAAAAAACAAAACAACAACAACAAAAAAAAAACAGAAAAGAAAAGAAAAGAAACATGTTACTCCTCCATTAAAAACCTTACAATGACTTTCCCTTTGTAGAGACAAAAAAGCTCAAGTCCTTGCCCTAATCTAACGGGGTTCAAAGGCTGAGTGGCCCTGCTACCTACCTAATCTGTCACTACCTGTTTTTCTTCATGCTCATTCTATTCCTGCCATGCTTGCCTCTTGGCTCTATTGTGAGCACCAGACTCTATCCTGCCTTGGAAGTCCTTGCACTTGCTCTTCCATCAGGTATCCATATGGTTCACTTTCTTAATTCTTTTTTTTTTTTTAAGATGGAGTTTTGCTCTTGTCACCCAGGCTGGAGTGCAGTGGTGCAATCTCGGCTCACTGCAACCTCCGTCTCATGGGTTCAAGCAATTCTCCTGCCTCAGCCTCCCGAAGTAGCTGGGATTACAGGCACCTGCCACCACACCCAGCTAATTTTTTTGTATTTTTAGTTGAGATGGGGTTTCACCCTGTTGGCCAGGGTGGTCTTGAACTCCTGACCTCAGGTGATCCACTTGCCTTGGCCTCCCAAAGTGCTGGGATTACAGGCGTGAACCACTGCGCCTGGCCACTTTCTTAGTTCTTTCAGGCCTCTTTGCTCGAATGTTATCATTTTAGAGATACCTTCCTGGAAACCCAATCTAAACAGTAGCTTATCCATTCTGTTCACTTAATTTGCTTTACTATTTACTTCATAAAGCTTATCACTTGATGTTTATTTGTTTTTTATTGTTTATTATCTGTCTCCTCCAGCTAGAATAAAAGCACCATGAATGCAGGAATTTTGCCAACTTCTGGCACAGAGATGGCTTTCAAAATCTATTTGGTGAATGAATGAATGAATTGCATTTTCTTCCTAAATTTCACAATTGTGAGTTCTTATGTACTTATTCATTTAACAGATATTTATAAACATTCTCCTTATTTCATATACAGAATAGTCAAACTTGAATTTCCAGTTATAAATTCCATTACTTGGGAGTTGAAATTTTCTCAGGTAAATAGATAACAGTGATTACTAGTAATCTAGAGCTCTTTATCATACTCTTGTGACAGTATCATGACATACATTTAAAAAATTGATGAAGTGGCTTATTTGAGTCCCACTTCCATTATTCTATAATTTTAAAATTGTGTAAATTGTGTCATGCCCGAGGCTTGAGAGGCCTTTAAAAAATGCACAATAACCTCTGGTGAAATAATCTCCAGTGTAGTGAGCTCACTCTCAAAATGATTCATTCTATCCCTTCTTCAGACTGCAGTAGCCCTTATGAAGTACGTTTCATAGGAGTCCATGTTTGGTGAAAAATGGCTCCCTACAACTTTTACCTGTTGATCCTAGTCAACTGCTTCCCCTTACTTCCCTCCACATACTATGCCAACTAATCAAATATAATATTTTAAGATCATTTACCATGGTTGCTTTAAATCCTTGTCTTCCTTTTAAATTGTAGACACTCTACCCTCTATAGCTCAATATCAATTACTGTCTTAATCATAACTTTTTTTTCCTGAGAGCTTATACTACAGGACACTCATCTGGGGTTACAGCATTAAGTGTCTCTTGAAATATTGCAATACAACACTGAAAAAAACTTAACTTGCTCCCTCTCCATTATTAATAGGCTCCTTCTTAATGCAGGTCATGGATTATATCCAGGGATAAGAAGGTTGGAGAACACCTGGTCTACCTATGTTTTTCTATCTTATTGATTAATAAGTGTGTTGTCTTTCTAGCATACAGATACGTTAGCCTTGCTGAAACTGAGAGATAACATCAGGAATTAGAATTTGATGTAAAATAATTATTTGTCTGGCCTGTGACTACAGCTATTACATTTCATAAAATTTTAGGGCTAGGGAATATCTTAAAGATAAGTTAATCTAATCCACATATTTCACATATGTGAGTAACCTCAAGGAAGTTATTCCGATTAAGCTGCTCTTTCATGCTTTTTTTGCTGTTGTTACTCAATTCTGTGCCCTTTGCTTACCAGCAAGAGTGCATTCATATTACTTTCTAGTGATTAGATGTGAACATAAGACATAAAGTCATCTGGGCTAAGTCCCTAATTTACAGATGATAAGATCTGAAAAGATTAAATGATTTGCCCAAATTCAAAAGGTTTTGTCCAAAACGTGGCCTGGCCCCAGGTTTCCTGCTGGATTTGTATTTTAGTACACTTTCTATTACTCTGGGGTTTAGATTAAAGTCTCAAATTATTGAAAAATATAATTACCAATAATCTGGAATCTTCCATTCTATTTCTTGAAAAGTGACATGAAATACTTTTAAAAGATTTGATAGAGTTTTCTTTGAGCCAACTTCTACCTTTTAAATATGTTTTGAATTTTAAATATACATAAAATAGAAAGGATAGTATAATAAATGCTCATATGACAGATTCAGTAATCATAATTTTATCTTACTTGTTATCTCCTCTGTCCCTTTTTTCTTTATTTTTTACTGAAATATTTTAAATCCAAAACATTGTGTTATTCTACTATGACATATTTCAGTAAGCGAAAAAGTAGACTTAAAAAATTGTGAAACTATCATCACCCGTAATGAAATGAACAATTCCTTGCTATAATGTAATACATTCAATGCTTACACTTTCTTGAATGTCTCAAAAATAACTTTTTACTTCTGGTTTGTTCAATTAAGGAACACACAAGGTCCACATACTGCATTTTGTTACATCTCTTAATCTAGAGCTGTTCTATATCAATGTTGTTGACTTATTGAAAAAAATTGGGTTACTTATTCTGTAGACTGTCAAAAACTCTGGATCAATCTATATATTTCCTCTTGGTTACATTTAACTTGTTACTCCAACCCTTATATCCCCAATTATCCCTGATAATTGAAGGAGTTAGCATTCAAGGTTAGATGAGATTCAGGTTCAACTTTATTGGCACACACTTGTGGTGCTGTTTGCTTCATTAAATGTACATAGTGTTACTGTCCAGTCATTCTACTTTTGTGATGCTAACAGGATACAATTTCCTAACAGTTTATCATGTAGTAATTTCATCTACTGATAAAAGCTGCCGTATCATTTTGTCAGGAAATGCAAAGTGACAATTTTCTAATTTTCACTTTCTTTTCACTTTTATTAACTGGCATTTTTCTGTAGAGAACTTTTCACTGTCAACTAGGACTATTCAGTCACTCTGCAGTACAGAAAATGCAGGATGAATGCTTAGTTCTTTTCTTTCTACTGCCAACTTCTAAGGTAAGGAAATGTTTAAATACTTATAATGGTGACCAACTAAATTTGTGTGTGTGTGTTTTGCTTTTTAGTGATGAAATGAACTGATGGATTATAACAAATTAATTGCAGCCATTATTCTTTTCATTATTCTCATATTTGGCCAGTGGATTCCTCCTGCATATTTGTTTGCTCCTATGGCCTTTGGACATGTCCTGTCAGTTTTTTATTTTATTTTATTTTTTTAAGAATGGAGTCTTGCGCTGTTGCCCAGACTGGAGTGCATTGGTGTAATCATAGCTCACTGTAACCTTGAACTCTTGAGTTCAAGCAATCCTCCCACCTCAGCCTCCTGAGCAGCTATGACTACTGGCACATGCCACCATGTATGACTATTTTAATTTTTGTAGAGACATGGTTTCACTATGTTGCTCAGTCTGGTTTCGAACCTCTGGCCTCAAGCAATCCTCCTGCCCCAGCCTCCCAAAGCATTAAGATTACAGGCATGAACCACCATACTCTGCCTCCCATTAGTCGTTAATTACCCTCCTTGCTTTCTGGTACAACAATTTGTCACAGACCCATTTCATGTGTTTTCTGCCCCAAATCTGGAATCAGAATTCTGCCATAGAACTCTGGTTGCTTTTTGTGGGAAATGCTAATCAGAGACCAAAATGTGGGCAATAGGAACAATCTTGTTTTTGGGTGGTCATTGTCCTCCAGATTTTTGCAGTTGTAGCGCTAAGGAACATAATGTTGAAAAGAAAACCAAAATCTGGAAATAATACTGATATTTCCAATCAAAATTTGACATTATAGAATTTTCATTTAACTTAATTTAAAACTCTTTTCTCTTATACTAACGATTTTGGTTCTTAACAACATTGACAACATAACCTATTTGATTTATCTTCATGCACAAATGTATATATGTATTTGTATACAAACTGGTTTCAAATTAATAATATTAATATTGCTAGTAGTTTCTCAATTGAGTTTAAGATTCATCTTAAGCTCTGTTTATAATTGGAACTCTTTCTACTTAAGATGTACACTTGAAATACTCAAAAGTCATTTCAAACAAATCTATTAACTGTATATAATATAATTAATTTGACATATTAATAGGTTCAACTGTTTTCATTTGTTTTTAGTTTAGCAAACTGTGGTCTCCAAAACAGTTGCTTCAGTATCACCTGAAAACTTGTTAAAAGTATAAATTTTCAGGTCCTCGATTTTCTTCTAGGTCAGAAACTTTGGGAATCAGTCCCTAAAGACAATTTCTATGTACACTGAAGTTTGAGAACCACTGATCTAGTAATCCATTTTTTATTAGTTTTTCTTTTTACAAATAAAACACATTCATATATACATTAATAATCACTTTTCTTACAAATGGTATCATGCTATGTATACTGCTCTGCATCTTGCAGATTGGAAAATATTGCATGTTGTGTCTTGGAAAATCTTGCATCTTGCCATTGGAAAAATATATTTTGTATAAATCATTTTGTACTTTTAACCAGAATATTTTGGAGTAGATTCCTAGAAGTCAGATTGCTATACAGATTGCTTGTGCATTTTTTCTCCTAGACATTATCAAATTTCTTTGCCTAACAGTTGTACCACTTTGCATTCCCATCAGCTGTTTTCTACAACCTTGCTGATAGAGTATGTTGTCAGACTTTTGGATGTTTGCCAATCTGATAGATGAGAAACTGTAGCTTGTTGCACTTTTTACTTGCATTTCCCTTGGTGAGAGTGAGGTTGAGCATTAGTTCATGCATTTAGTGCTATTTCTTCTTTGAAATGTATGCTTATATATTTTGCCATTTTTCTATCAGATTTTAGTTTTTTCTCAATTTGTAAGAAATCTTGATATATTAAGAATATTAGCCATTTAATTGCAAATATGTTTTTTCAGTTTATCATTCGTCTTTTGACTTTGCTGAGTCAAAGACTAAGCCTTCACATCCAACCCATTTTTATTCTAAGTGTTACTTTTGGTCTGGTGCTGTGGCTCACGCCTATAATCCAAGCACTTTGGGAGGCTGAGGTAGGTGGATCAGTTGAGCTCAGGAGTTCAAGAACAGCCTGGCCAGCATGACTAAACCCCATCTTTACAAAATATACAAAAATTAGCTGGCCATGGTGGTGCACACCTGTAATCCCAGCTACTCAGGAGGCTGAGGCAGGAGAATCACTTGAGCCCGGGAGGTGGAGGTTGTAGTGAGTCAAGACTGTGCCACTGCACTCCAGTCTGGGTGACGGACCCCCTGGGTCTCCCAAAGAAAAAAAAAAAAAAAAAAAAAAAAAAAAAAAAATTGTAATCACTGCTCTCATCTTCTCATTTTTTAGATATTGTCTGTTGCGATTTACCTATGGAATCAACACTGTAAAATAACTACCTAACTGCTTCTCTTTTTCCCGCTACACTCCATTTTTATTGTTAAGTTTTGTTACAGGAAAGGGGTCCCGGTTCAGGACCCCCAAGAGGCGATTCTTGGATCTCATGAAGAAAGAATTCGCGGGCAAAGTTTTATCTAGGAAAGTAAGGAATAAAAGAATGGGCTTGCTCATAGACAGAGTAACCTGAGGTTGCTGGTTGCCCTTTTTTTATGGTTATTTCTTGATGATATGCTAAACAAGGGGTGGGTTATTGCATGCTCCCCTTTTAGACCATATAGGGTAACTTCTGTGTTGCACACTCCGGACTTCGGTACACACTGTAATGATGCTGGTGGGAGTTGTAGCAGCTGAGAATGAACAGAAGTCTCTATCGCGTGGCATCTTGGGTTTTCTGGGTTTTTAGCTGGCTTCTGTATTGCCTGTTATCAGCAGCGCCTTCACGACATGGATCTTGTGCCAATCCTCCCATCTCATCCTGCTGACTTAGAATGCCTTAACCGTCTGGGGGAGATAGCAGCCACGTGTCTTAACTGTTTTATGGCAGCCCCTAATCAAGATAAGTTGCTCGGTTCAACAATTGGACCGCTTTGCCTTCATTTTAATCTTGTATTCTTAAGTACTAGCTTAAAATACTATTTGGTTTATCACGCTTCAGAGTATATCCTTCAGCTCATATGGGTACTTTTTTTCACCAAGTATCTTAAAAATAGGTACTGGAGCCTAACATCCTGATATCTACCTCGTATTTTCTGTCCCTTTTCTTCCTTCTCATTTTGCCGCTTAACTACTTCTCCATTGCGAATTACTTACTGTTCCCATCTCCATTACTTACTATTCTCCATCTTCCATTCTCCATTTCTTTACTATTCTCCATTTTCGATTATTTACCATTCTCCATCTTCCATTCTCCATTTTCCTTACTATTCTCCATTTTTCATTACTTACTATTCTCCATCTTCCATTCTCCATTTTCCTTACTCTGCACTTATGTCATCTATTTGTGTGTTTTTTTTAAGTATAGTTCTGATTTCTCATTGTTTGCTCTTTTACCCTCCAAATTCTTTCTTGGCATCTGTTAATTCTTATTTTCTTTTCTTCTATAAACTTGTGGTACAACTCCTAGGTATAAGGAATACTACAATTTTTTCTAATTCTGTAAGTCAGAATAACTTTTTGTGGAGCTACTGTGCACCTAGCCAATATCACATTCAATTTAAGTTAATTTTTCTGTCTTTTTTTCTCTCATCCTTTTCTCAAATCAGAGTCCAGAAATTGATTAGGGCTAGAAGGTGGGGAAGGGGTCTGGTCTGTGCCTGTGGTGGTTGACATCTTTATTCTGGCTCTTCTGGCCACATGATACTGCTGTTAAGAGTTGGGTCGATTTAGTCACTTGGCTTTTCGTGGCCTTTGAAGTGTTTCTCAGAGCACTTTACTGTATTGACTGAAGATTCTTACTAAAAGCTTTGTGTCTTACTAAAGTAGTGAGGCCACTCTCAGCATTTGGGATACTTCATTCTGCAATCCTTGTTCCTCTGCCTCACATTCAGGGTGGTGGAGGGATTAAATCCGTACCTTTTTCTCAGATTCAGCCATTTTCAACTTTTGCCCCAAGCATCTTTTCTTCACTATCTCTTTACCACATTTAGTCCTTCTCTGAGAATAGCAGCTTCATAATGTTCAGTGAAACAGAAATACATTTTTTCTTTTATATGTATCTTTAGACCTTAAGAATCACATATTTTCTTCTCTTTCATAGGTAGGGGATTGAAACTTGGAAAAAGAGATATGCTTCCCTAACACACTCTGTGACGTACATTTGTCATTTATTTATGCTTAACATCTTAGGACATAACAATTGGCGAAACTATCTGTTGAGGATTATGTTTAAGTGAAAGGGTTAATAAATGTCATAATTATTATCTAATGTTACTAACAAAAGTTATTTATTTTGCTGCTTTTTTGCCTGTGATGCTTTGTCAGTTAGGTTCTCCAAGAAGCAGATACCAAGGTAAGATGGGAGATTTATTGGAGGAAATGACTTAAAGGATAAACGAGGAGGGAGCCTTCATATTACAATGCTGGCCTTACACATGCAAAAGATGAAGGCGAGGGAAACATTGGAGAGGAGGAGATCCAAGTCATAGTGCAGATGTGAAAAAGTCTTGGCTGGCCCAGTGGGAATAGCCAAGCAAATGCTGCCCATTAGAGGAAGCTCGTATGAGGCAATGATCCATTAGAGGATGCTCATATGAGACAATGATGGCTTTGTTCTAGTATCTCTGTTATGCATGGTCATTGGCTGGGCGCAGCCCAAGGACAGTGTGGATCATGTGAATAATGTGGTGCTTATCAATAATGTGGGCCAGTTGAAGGCTGTTTATTTGTTATGTTTCCTTGCAGCAGGGTCTCTCGAAGGAACATCTGAGTAGGTCATCTTCCATGACTGCCACTGGTGTCTACTTGCTATTTTTAGCCAGTTTTATAAAAACGATTTTTATTATAAAATTATTTTATATTAAAGCAGTTTTAACAGTCTTCTTCATATGGGGAAGAATTCCAACAGAGATGAAATAATGGACAACTTTTTGTTGTTGAATATTCCTAAAATGTTTACTAAGACTTTAAATATTATTTTAATAAGAGAACATGAAAGAAGGGGAAAATGTTGTGTATCATTCTTTAGAATTCCAATAATCACAGTAAGCCTAAATGTACCACTAGATAATTCTGTTTCTTTAGTCTTTGTCATGTTTTTTAAAGGCAAAGTAGTCATCACTGACTGAAAAGTCCAAAATTGTAACTGGATATACCTGTTTTGGATCAGTCCTTTTGAGCCCCCCCCTTTTTTTGGATCTACAACCAACTTGTTTTCAACTTAATCACCTGATTTCAAAAGGATCGGAATAAACCCTAGCCTGAAAATCAGGTCATCTGTGGTCTAATTCTGCTTTGTTGCAATGTAGCTATGTGACCTTGCAGAAATTACTTCACCCTCTTGGGTTCAGTTTCCACATCTGTGAAATGAATTCATACGATTCGATAATCTCTAGGCTTCATGTAGTCTAAAAACCACTATAGTTGGAGTAGGAGGTTATGGACAAAGTTTCTGTATTTCTTATCAAAAACTAAAATAAAGACATGGAGGCCATGTTTAGGAAATATGTGTGGAGCATATATTTTGGAAAATGGAATAAATATTTAAAACAATTTTCTATGCTGAAGGATAGGTTAATTTCTATGAGATAAACTTTAATAAGAATAGTGTACTTTTTAAAATAAGCCTTTTATTTTAAAACAATTTTAGAGTTATAGTATTTTAAAATATTTTTAGATTTATAGCATTATTGCAAAGACAGTGCAGATAGTGCAAGATAGTTTTTCTTTGCACTTAGGTTTAAAAATATTAATGTAATCAGTGTAGGGTGGATGGTTTGGTGGTGGAAGCAGGCAGAGATGGGGTAGCGGGGCAGACTATGGAGAGACTGGAATTAATACTTTATGTGAAAAGACATTAGGCATATTACTTGGTGTGATCCTGAAATTATGTGACTATAAAAAAATTACAGTGAATGTGTACACTAAATTAATAGAGACTCACAAGTTAGAATAACAGAAGCAACAATCACATTATATTCTAAACCTGTACCTCATCTGGAGTTATATTTTTGATGCCTACTTGCTATTTTAGCCAGTTTTATAAAACTATTTTGATTGAAAAATTTGTTTTACATTAAAGTATTTTAAGTTCTTCTTCATATGGGGAAATTCCAATAGAGATGAAATAATGGACAACTTTCTTGTTGTTGAATATTCCTAAAATTCAAGAATTTAAATACTATTTTAATTACAGAATGTGAAAGAAAGGAAAATGTCCTGTTTTGGCTTAAGGAACTGTGTTTCAAAAGGAACATCGAAATGTTTGTAGATCTAAACAAGAGGCACCAGAAAGATGAAAGATTTAGAAATGTTTATATATGAGAAAAGAATGAATGTGCTGGTGAGGTTTAGCATGAGTAAGATAAGATTCAGCAGGGATATGCAATCAATTACTTAAAAATTTTTTTGTTTATAATTTTTTAATTAAAAATTTTTAATTGACACACATAGTGATGTTGCAATACATATATAGTGATCAGATTAGGGTAATTAGCATATCCATCATCTTAAGAATTTATCATTTCTTTCTGTTGAGATCATATCCTCCTTCTAGCTATTTGAAATATATATTATTAACTATAGTCATCCTATAGAGTTATAGAACACTACAACTTAATCCTCCTATATAGCTGTAACTTTGTATATTTATCTTGTAATTTTGTATCTTTCCTATCCCCCATTACCTTTTAAATTAAATTTATTTTAATAATTAGGTAACCTACTCATGTAATTAAAAATCCAAAACGATATGGAAAGGTCTACGGTGCTTCTACTCCTGACTCCTCTGTTCTCCCATCTTGTTTGGTATGGATCTTTTGAATCCTTCTGAGAGTTTCTTTAGGCAATTAAAAGCAAATATACATATGCAAAAGGAATCATACTATATATGTTATTTTGTACCTTTTTAAAAATTTCACAGTACATGTTGGACATCTTTCCATATATGTAAAAGAAGCTGCCTTGGTTTGTTTTAAACAGCTGTATAGAATTCCATTCTGTGAAAGCATCATTGTTTCTTTGACCAGTCCCAAAGATGAATTATTGAGTCACTGCCCATGTTCTACTTTTACAATGTCATTCATGAAAAACAAGAAAAACAGATAGCAATGCTTATTTTTCATCTTGAATGCCTGTAGGCGTATCTATAGCATAAATTCTCAGGAGTGAGACTCCTGGATCAAAACTTAACTCCGCATTTTTATTTTGAAAGATATCGCCTAATTGCTCTGCACGGGAGTGGTCCTAATTTACATATCCAAGAGCAATGTATGTGAACCTATGTTTCCACAGCCTTACCCACAGAACATGTGCTCAAACTTTTGGATTTTTACCCATCTACTAGGTGAGAAATGGTATTGATGCGGTTACAATTTTCACACATCTCATTATGAATGAAGTAGAATATCTTTTTATATGTTGAAGAGCCTTGTTTCTCCTGTGAACTTTGTTCATACTCTTTGTATAATTTCCAACTGGAGAGTGTAGTAGTTGTAGTTGGCACTGCCAACTACAAGTTCCTCTTGGCAGCCACCTCTACAAGCTGAAAGCTGGTTGTATGAACGCTGGTACCACTTTACCTGTGGGCCTTTTTCCTCCAGACATGGTGGCATGCACAGCAAGTGTGTAGGAAAAGCGAAAGTTAATGTCTTGGAAGCATCTGTATTCCAATGTTAAGCAAGGATTTGGTAGATGAAAAGCACAGCTTCCTTTCCCCTTGATGGGAATAACTCTTAGTTGTGTCTGACACTGTCTTCCAGAGTTTCCCAGCAAAATTGAGCTCCAGTTGCCCAGATGGGTAACCAGCGGGAAAATTCATACTTTATTCCTTCCCTGCTCTGTCTACTTTACTACTCCATTCCTAGTACTTAATAATTTGATGATTTTTAACTTCCGGTATAAACTCTTTTACAAGAAGTCTTGCCTCAGGATCACTTTCTAGAAGTGCCAAGCCAAGCCAGGTTGTTAGGCCTACGTTTGAGCGCTGTGCCAAGTGTGGTCTGCCCGTGGTGCTGGCTTGTGAGCTGTTTGTTACCAGTCTGTAATAAATTCAGAAATTGGGGTGAAAAGCTTAGCAACTTTTATGGAAATTTGATGTTGCCATCATATTTAAGCATGTGATTTTGTGTTTTACAGACATATGTATTGATTTGTAATGAACTGGAAAAAAATGAAACAAAAATTACTGGCCCTCATCTCTGATAGCTGGTGAGGCACTGCTTTAAATGACCACACTAAGAAAAATGGGTAGGAGTACAACTAGGAAAACTTTGGTTATCTACAGAGAGAACTCCCTGATAATTTCCTGGAGTGCCTAAAATGAAAGATTTTTTCTTGGTGACAGTCAATACTCTATCATGAGAAGAGTTAAGCCTGCTTAGAAGGCTAGCTATAAGAGACTCTATAGAAAATTCCTGCATTTGGTAGCAGATCTCTTCTGCTTTTTTATTTTCTAAAACTGACAAATAACAGTTGTACATAGTCATAAGGTACATAGTTATGTTTATGTATGTACAATGTATAGTGGTCAGATCAGTGTAATTAGCATATCCATCATTGCAAACATTTATCATTTCTTTGTGTTGTGAACATTCAATATTCTCCTGGCTATTTGAAATTATATGTTGTTGTTAACTATAGTCATCCTACAGAGCTATGGAACACTAAAACTTATTTATTTTGCTCTGATGAAATGAGAGCAGGAACTCTGTCATTCTTTTTCATCTCTATCTTAGAATGAAAGAAAGGATTAATAAAAATGAAATGAATACACTGGTTGCGCTCCTTCAAAATCTGTTGACTTTCTAAAATCATAAGGCCAAGTTTAATTCTAGTTTTCTATTTTATCACAATCTGATACTTTTGATATACAATACTGTGAGTTCCAGTCCAGCAGCCTTTCATTTTACAAAACTGAGAAAAGCTCATTTTACAGCTATAAGTAATGGAACTAAGCCTGGTGTGTGTGTGTGTGTGCGTGTGTAACCCTAGATTCTTCAACTAGTATTAAAGTACTAAATGAGAAGTGTTATGAAATTTCTTGCATGGGTTACTGGATCTCAAGAACAAATAAGTTCACTCAGTACACAAAGTAATAAGGTGAAACCAGGGAAAAAGAAAATATTTGCCTTTAAGCTCTGGAGAAGAGATATCCTCTCCTTGACTGCCCCTTTGAGTCCTCAGGTCTGGGGATTTTACCTACCTCCAAAACAAAGCTCCCTTTAGAGTTTAGGAAAGCTTGTGGCCAGACTAGAGTGGGAAGATTAAAATGGCAATTGCATTGAAATTGAACTTAATGCGAGAACCACAGATCCTGTGTTTCTACAACCTTAGAGGACGAATTGAAATCGACATAGGTATGTTATGCCCAGACCGTTTATTTCCCCGAAGAAAGACCACCAGCAGTCCAAGGGGTCAAAGCCCAAGCGGCAGAGGCATCTTTACTGCAAAGTTTCGAACTTGCGTCCCTCTGTTCCACAACATACACGAGGGGCCCGAACAATGCCCGGGTGCGGGCTCGCTTTTTATAGCCCGGATGGTAAAAGGACTTGTAAGGTTACAGCAGGAACAAGGGGAATTCTTTTAGGTTACAGCATTTACATTGGTGCTAACATATTAAGCTTATACATTTAGCGGTGATCTATTCGGCCTTCCCGCCTGGCTTTTCTAGTAAAACTACAACGCGCTGCTGTCTCGTTATCAGGGTTTTCCAGGGTTTGCTGTTTTTCTAAAGTTTGAGATACGATGCGCTGCGACGATGGTTTGTACTGGGGGCTCAGGAAGTTGGGAGAGATATGAGTTGCAATCGCGTATATAGTGTTTGTACTGGCGCCCCAGGAAATTTGAGAGATATATGCGGTGTTTGTACTGGGGCCAGGAAATTGAGGAAGAGCTATTGATGGTGGTTGTGCTACTGGCGCCCAGCGAAATGGAGAGCATATATGGATGGTGTTTGTACTGGGCCCAGGACTGAGGAATGTGCCTGATTTCTTTCAGGTAAACCTGGAGTATTAAGGACTGGGCAATCAGGAATATTTAAAATGCGAATAAGCTTCTTGTCTTTAAAAATGTTTTAAAGAAGCGTTGCAGTGGTTTGGTTCACTTAGTCTATTTTGTGGATTCAAAGGGACACTTAGGAGGACAGCATTGTTGTCCCTCATTATATTGTTATGTTAAGAGGAGATGGCCCCGGAGTCAGACTGCCTAGATCCCAGCTCTGCTTCTTATTAGTTGTGTGAACTTAGTCAAGGTACTGAGATTTCAAATCTCAGTTTCCTCTTCTGAGGATAAGAAGAGAATCTTAGAGAATTGTTATGAGGATTAAATAAGGTAAGGCATGTGAAATCGTTAGCATAGGCTTTGCTCACAGCATTGTGCAATAAATATTGTTAAAAGCCTTCCAAAATTCCCTTACAGCAGAAAGCAAGTAGCACTGGATCCTTTTGGCTTTTGCTGGGTAATGGCAAGAGCACTGTCTTGCTCTTCCACACTCCCCTTTTCTCAGTCCCTTTGCTCTCAATTCCTTCATCCTTCACCTCCCTCATATGGGTCTTATCTGAAACTGCAGGACTTTGTCTTGAGCTTGAGGAGAGGTAATGCATATGTTACCAGAAAGAGGGTCCAATCCAGACCCCAAGAGAGAGTTCTTGGATCTTGCACAAGAAAGAATTTGAGGTGAATCCATAAAATGAAAGCAAGTTTATTAACACTGTAAAGGAATAAAATGGCTACTTCATAGGCAGAGCAGCGGCATGGGTTGCCTGACTGAGTATAGTTATAGTTATTTATTGATTATATGCTAAACAAGGGTTGGCTTATTCATGAGATGTTCAGGAAAGGTTCAGACGATTCCCAGAACTGAGGGCTCCTCCTGCTTTTAGAACATATAGGGTAACTTCTGGATGTGGCCATGGAATTTGTAAACTGTCACGGTGCTAGTGGGAGTGTCTTTTAGGCTCCTAATACATTATAATTAGCATATAATGATCAGTTGAGATGACCAGAGATCACTTTCATTGCCATCTTGGTTTTGGTAGGTTTTGGATGGCTTCTATACTGCATCCTGTTTTATCAGCAAGGTCTTTGTGACCTGTACCTTGTATCTCAAGTCACAGGATGAGACTTCCTATCTCATCCTGTGACTACGAACACCTGCTGTCCTGGGAATGCAGCCCAGTAGGTCTCAGTCTTTATTTATTTATTTACTTATTTTTTGAGATGGAGTTTCACTCTTGTCACCCAAGCTGGAGTACAATGGCGCGATCTCGGTTCATTGCAACCTCTGCTTCCTGGGTTCGAGCGCTTCTCCTGCCTCAGCCTCCAGAGTAGCTGGGATCACAGGTATGTGCCACCACGCTGGCTAATTTTTTGTATTTTTAGTAGAGACAGGGTTTCACCATGTTGTCCAGGCTGGTCTCAAACTCCTGACCTCAGGTGATCCACCTGCCTCGGCCTCCCAAAGTGCTGGGATTACAGGTGTGAGTCACTGTGCCCGGGCAGTCTCAGCCTTATTTTACTCAACCTCTGTTGAAGATGGAGTCACCCTGGTTCAAATGCCTCTGATACATTGAAGAGTAACTTATACTCTTTTCCCAAATTCTACTGAACAAACCTTGAGAAGAGTGAAATATTTTTCTAGAATGTAAACCTAATTCATTATAGAAAATTGAAGTAGGACCCTGTAAGGCTACCTGTGGGTGGTGGGGTGTGTGTGTATGTGTTTGTGTGTGTGTGTGTGTGTGTGTGTTGGACAAGTGGTAGTGAAGATGATGGTTGTGGTTGTGATGATGGAGAATGAAAATTGCAACTACTGTGTGCAGTACCTTGACTGCCATTATACCTTAATTTTGGAAAGGAGCTCCAGAAGCTTTTACACTCTCAGAGGTGAAATGCACAATATATATTTATTTTTATCATGGATCTTTTGTGATCCCTGAACAATAGATGCATGAAGAGCTCCTGAATGAATTTCTAATTGAAATGGCTTTTTCAGTAGGGACTTCCCATTTGCTTCTAGCTTCCTCCAGATTGTCAGTCCTCTCTTTATTTATAAGTTTTAATACTATTTTTGAAAGCAGGATAACACCCATCAGGGCTGCAGCAGTCCAGTTGTGCAAGGCATTTAATGCCCAGTCACACAGTCTGAATCCAACCTGAAGTCGGCTTGTCAAGCCATTAGCCTTACCCCTGTGGCGTCTGCCTAGAGAAGGAAAGCCTTTTTTACCTCCTAATTCTCACAAAAGTCCAGCGTGGGATGGTGCAGTCCTCCCCATTTAGCCATCTGATGCTCTCCCCTCTCTAAGGATAATACTGAAGCACACGCAGGATACTGGACTGTGCCACCCCGCTGAGCTCCAGCTTACATTGCAATAAGCTGCAAATCTGTTAATGCGCTTTCAAACCCATGCACTGCCTTCTCTTTTCCTTATCCCTGAAGGGAAGTGTTTCTAGTCTTAGATGCTGGAACTACTGTGATTCAAAACCTTTTAGTAACTTTCTTTGGAATGTTGATGAGTTAAAACCAGAATTAAACAAAACTAGAAAATACTTTTAAAGTAACATTTAATGAATACACATTTACAAAAGTCATCATCCCTTAACATGGGGAAAGTGCACAAAATAATATGAAAGTACAAAATTTTCTAGAATACAGGAAACATATCAGCAGTAAAGAAGTTTAGTTTAACTTTTGTTTTAATGTAAAATAGTTTGGATCTGTTAAAAGGAATACTGTTCACCCAAAGCACCTATTTTCATCTGTTGTAAACTCATTTTTTCTACCTTAAGTAAACTGGAGGAGTCAGCTGTGTTAATATGGTCAAATTAATTTCATGGTTTTGGGAGAAGGGAGGTTGTGGGAAGGACAGAAGGAGAACTTGGGCTTTCTTTGGTCAGCTGGTGGGGCTTGGAGCTCTTGTGGTTGGGGCCAAAGTTCAGGTTAGGCAATGCAGCTGTTATGCCAAAACCACCAGAGTGCTCTTTAGCTTCAGGCTTCATGGATTGCTTTTAAGTACTCAGGTAGAGCATTTTTACTAGGCTATAAAAGTAGAGTTCATTTTTTTCTATAGGTCAGCATTTTACCTATAAATGGCATTTTCTATTTTCGGTGATGGACTGTGAGCCAGGATAAACACATTACTCCTTTCTTTAACAAAAAAGAGCATGGTTAACTCCAAAGGCTTCTCTAGACCAACCTGAGTGATACTTAAACTTTAATCAACCAATGCTCAAGTCAAAGAGCAGTATCCAGCCCCAGCACACCTGACTGTTCTGCATAACATAGATGAGTAGTGACATTTTCCCTGTCTTTTCCACTGATACTGTAGGTTCAGCACCATATAACATGACTCTACTCAATGTCTTCCAGCTTTTTGTATTCTTGCTTGGGTTTATCAAAGATAAGTTGAAGGAGCATGTGTTCTGTGTACCTTTGCAACTAGTTATAAATAAACACAAATTGAAATAAAAAAGACTATCTACAATAGTGTAATAAAAGCAACACCCTCATCCAATGGTAATGAAATTGATAAGGTCACTTTAGAAATGAATTGGCAATATATAGCAAATGCTAGTAAAAGTTGTTTAATTCTATACTCCCAATTCTTGGCAGGTATTCTGAGGAAATAATTAAAAATATGGAAAAACATTATTAGTGCAAAGATACCTGAAATGTTATTTGTTTTAGTAAAAAAATGGATATAGTCTACATGTTTAATAAGGAAAGAGGTTTGAAAAATGCCTATTTGATGTGATATTATGCAGCCATTAAGAAAATATATCACATAAGGCCAGACTAATGCCTGTAATCCCAGTGCTTTGTGAGGCAGAGGCAGGCAGATCACTTGAGGCCAGCAGTTCAAGACCAGCCTGACCAATGTGGTGAAACCCTGTCTGTACTAAAAGTACAAAAATTAGCTAGGCATAGTGGCATATGCCTGTAGTCCCAGCTACTCGGGAGGCTGATGCACAAGAATCGCTTGAACCTGGGAGGAGGTTGCAGTGAGCTGAGATTGTGCCATCGCACTCCAGCCTGAGCAACAGAGCAAGATTGTCTCAAAAAAATAAAAAATAATAAAAAAAGGAAAACAAAGCCTCTAGAAAAACAAAGCCTTTAAAAAAAAGGATGTAAAATTGAATATATAAGGTAGACAGAATTATTTTCAAAAAGTTTTATAGAAAATATCCTGGACTGTTGATGTTGTTTTAATATATTTTAATCATTTTGTATAATGTCATGTATAATATGTTATAATGAAAGTAAAAAAAAAAAGGTCTTAGTAGAGCAGGCAGAAAAATGCCAAACTCAGTGCCTATTGGTTATTTTGGTACGTGGGAAGATCAAGCATAAGGCTCCTTTTAGCTCCATGCTTGAGCTAGGAAAGTTAATCCCCCTGCAGGTCACCTTGGAAAGGGTACTATCAGCACAGAAAAACAGTGAGAACCATCCTAAATTTCAGCAAGGATTTGAGAAAGATCCAAATTTCACATAATGACAAATCTTCACACCTCTCTGCCCTATGACTTTCTGTAATTTTCGATCATCTATGCATTGTTCAAATTTATACCTGCAGATTATTTATTTAATTTTACTGCTTATAATTATAATAGACTAAGACAGATACAGAAGCTACTTATTTATACTAGAAATTAATAGATGACAAATACTGAACAATAATTGGAATATAAAATTTACAAAGCATATTGTAATATCTAAATAATGCTAAACCTAATATAGTGCAACTTTACAATGTTTATTTAGCTTGCTGTCTAAAATTCTGGTTTATTTGAACTTTTTGATCCAGAACTTTTATCAACCCTTCTTTGCTTATGCACAATGCAAGTGAAATCCAGTAGATATCCCTCAATTTTTATTCAATCTTTCCTATGCCTATTCTTTGTAGAGGAAGAATTACATGCCAACTCTATAGATTTGCATGTATCCAAGACATGGTTACTTTTAATCAATTGTAAATTTTTCTTGTGTTATAAAAATAGTTCCCCTCAGTAAATATCTGTATTGAGAAAAGCAAAGTCAAGGTGTCATTTCACTAGAATTCATCATGGTAATATTTATGTTTGCCTTTACTTCCAAAAAACAACAAAAAAACTCATTCCCTTTTCACATTTCATGTGACCCACTTCTTGAGATATACCTAATAAAGCCTTTATCAGTGGTCACCATTGTGCTGTTTTTCCTTTCACTTAACTCAGCCCTTGAGCCAGAGAAGGAAGTTGCACATACTTCTACTGGATTTTGCAAGATAGTAGGTCATGCATGTTGCCCATAGTAAGGAAATTCTTTAGTGTAAAACCACAAAGCTAATTTCAATCTCAGCCCCATGGCCTCCGGGAAAATAAGAGGCAGGGATCTGCACTGATTCTTCACTAACCTGAGATAAAATGGTGTTCTCTTCCAGTATGTCAATTTCTCAAAGACAGGCAATGTTTCCTTCAGTCACATTTCCTTCAGTCACAGGAAAGAAAAAAGCTTTCCTAACTGTACCTGTCATTCTTCTTTAAACATTCAACACTATAGTTCAGAACTCCAGGTAAATTGAACTTTGTTTTAAATATCTGATTTTTCCATTCAATGCTGATTTCTAGTGTTTTGAGTTCCTTTCCCAGCCCTGGCGGATCCTTGTAAGGGTGTTGTCTACACATGGCATGATTAGGACAAACTTGATCACCAGCACGGTGCAAGGAATGATGAGCCCTAACACGTAGGCTGCAGGAAGATACCATCTGAGATTTGAAGGGCTGAGGAATCTCTTTCCACCGTACACCAGGGTGTGGGCTGTACACAAGATCAGGGTCAAATAACCCAGTTTGGACTATAAACAAGAAACAAAAATATGTAAATTAACATTATTTACATCTTAAAGTGAAACACTCTAAGCCAGTGATGGATATTTGTCAACAATCACAAACATTTGAGACCTATAATGTTTAGGACACTTTGTTAAGTATTGAAAAAAAGCACTAACCATTCTTCAGGATGATAAATACTTCATTTAAAACAAGGTCATTGCTTACAAATGACATAGTAGCTTTACCTTAACCTAGCTGGATGGAAAAGTTTCCCAGGAGTAAACTCTTCCAAGTTAGAATAAATAATTAGCTTGCCTTGGTTCCCAAAGGTGAAACTCTTTTATTTATCATCTTTTCTAGAGGTCAGAAATGAATATGACACAGTATGACCTCAAGAAGCACCATCTTAGTATATGTTACTGACTAAAACCAGATCCTAGCTCATTTCTATCACAACAAAGAGCAATAGCCAATCTTACTTGTTTCAGCCTACATTTTAAAGCTTATTGTTTATTTCGATCTTAATACCTTGAACAAAAGTGTTACTGAGAACATGTTGACTGAATTTGGTCCCTGGGAGAAATTGCAAGACTTAAGATTCCAATAGTTCTAAAAATTTCTAACCTGATTTTAAAGACTAATGGTCTTTTCTATTATACTCATAATAAGCATGCATCGGAATCATCTTGAAGGCTCATTAAATTTCTGGGCCACATTTTCAGAGTTTCTGATTCAGTAGACCTGGGCATGGCCTGGGGTTTTGTGTATCTGACAAGTTTCCAGGTGATGCAGATGCTGCTGGTCCTACTCAAAGTGCCATACTTTGAGGACCACTGGTCTACAAGAATGTGTAGTTACTAACTGCCTTTAAAGAGGGGTTGGTTGGTGGTTGACATGTGGAAGAAAACAATTTTTCCTCTTATAGGAGAGCATTAAGTCTTCGGGTATGATGACATCTATCAAATCTTGCTGTGAAAATTTTAAACTTCAACTCAACATCTGGTTTTCCATATCTATATGTCCATGTTGTAAGGTTAATTTTTAAATGGTGAAATTTTGTCTTGGGGTTTCTTTTCACCTTGTACCTAGTACATCTCCTCACATAAATCGTAATAGTTCTTGGTACTTTTCACCCTATAGTGTTAGCTGTAGATCTGGAGGCAGTCAGCAATCTTGGCAAGCATTAAGAAATCAAACCATTATGGATTCTGCCTTTTGTACCTTGGTTCAACATTTTCTAATTTGAATTTTTAAATGTGATTGCTAGGGAAGTGATGGAGCAAAATGAAAAGTCAGGAATGATCTTGAAGTTCTTACCTGGACAAATCGGAACTCTCTCCAGTTGACTGCATTGCTTACAGATGGCAAAGAAGTGATTCCCAAGAGTACAAACAGAAAAAATCCAAGTATTCCCAAAGCCACATATGAATCACTAAGCCAGGCTGAGGAGGTACTAAATGGATTCTCCTTCTTGAGTATTGCCTAAGAAAAATTATAAGCAATTATAAAACTACATTTTACAAACTGCTCACACTTTGAAGGGGACTGAAAATACCTCTGCATGAATTATTTGCTCAGAGCAAATTGTATGGCATTTCTTAAAATTATTTTAAAATAACTTTAGTGAAAATGCACTTAGAAATTACATTTTTTGGCCAAAAAAAAAGTAATTGGTTCTGTTTGGACTTGATTCTAGGAGTTGTGTAGAAAGTTTTGATTTTCCCTGTAAATTCTAAAAAGACAGTAAACACTCACTTAAACCTTCATTACCATCTGCATTTTGTTCCCCAAGCAAAACTTGATGTTCTCAAACAATTACATCAGAATTCTGTTTTTCTGCTTTACATGTGGATTACTCACACTCTCACAGCGGGTTCTTTCATGTTTGTTCTGTCATAATATAATACATCAGTCTTGCACCACAAGTTGAGAGGAATCAGACACTTGTAGTGTGACTCTTACCCAGGAAACTTACATATATTCGTTAGGAAAATAATGTAGAGAAACCCATAGAAGCAACATTAATGACTAATAATTTTTGAGACTGAAGTAAGATCTATCAAAACTAGCTATTTCTAAACTAGAACTGACTTATAGCCCTTCCTCTGGGAGTTTCTTAAAACTCCTTCAACTGATTCTCACTGAATCTTTTGATTATGCATAAGATAATATTTGATATTTGCTCAGGATTATTTGGTTTTCTAGTTATTGAGGCCAACTTCCCCCAAGTCAAACATTAAGGGAATTATAAGCACTCTTTTGTGAATTTGTTTGCTTTAGTGTGGCACACGTTTGGTTAGCCCACTTACTTATAAGATGGTTGGTTTTGACTTCCAAAAGGAAGTAACATGCATAAGAATAGAAGCTTGAAAACACGTTAGTTAACATATGACTGCCAACCAAAGGGATTCAAGCAAGTGTCTTTAGGTTTCTTGAGCCATGAAATCTGTCGGTTTGCCAATATCTCTCTGAGCCCTGGGAATACAGATCTGGACCCAAGTGACCCTGGAAAGCAAACGTTTATTCTTTTTTTTTTTTTTTTTTTTTTTTTT
>NW_016803701.1:1329955-1410249 GCF_001698545.2 Rhinopithecus bieti | reverse complement strand
TTTTTTTGAGATGGAGTCTTGCTCTGTCACCCAGGCTGGAGTGCAGTGGCATGATCTCGGCTCACTGCAACCTCCACCTCCTGGGTTCAAGCGAGTCTCCTGCCTCAGCCTCCCGGGTAGCTGGGATTACAGGTGCCCGCCACCATGCCCAGCTAATTTTTTTATTTTTAGTAGAGATGGCGTTTCACCATGTTGGGGCCAGGATGGTCTTGATCTCTTGATCTCATGATTCACCTGCCTCAGCATCCCAAACTGCTGGGATTACAGGCGTGAACCACCACATCCAGCAAACTTTTATTCTTAATAGTTGTATGAGATCTAAACTGGATTCATTTTAAAAAACTGACATGACATTTCTAATTCTAGTTACTTTAAAAAAGAAGATGCTTAGAAGAGTGACTTTCTATAATTATGAAATGAAATATGATATAGCAATAGTCTCTGATTTCAGGAGTAGAGGAAATACATAAGAAGATATTTACCTGGGTAACGGTTAGGTTTCCCGACCTCCATCGTACATAATATCGAATAGGAATCACAAGTGTGTAGAGGACATGAAGGAAGGCAAATCCCAGGGCCAGCAAGCCAAGCTGCTTTCGGCAAAGCATCCAGTGGTCCAGCCAGTCTGGGAATCGACGGTATTTTGTGCCTCGGTACAGTTGTAGAATGGCAGCAATAACACCAGGGAGGTAAACCAAAGCAAGCAGTGTAAGTGCTGTTATTGGAAAGACACGGTTTGGAATGGAAATAGCCATACGAAATGTATTATCTTTCTTTTCATAAACATAAGGGTAGATTACGTCTCTTATAACGCAATAGAAAAACAAGAAGATACACAGAACAGCAGACAAATAGAAGGGGAACCTCCACATTGGAAACAGTTGCAGGGGGTACTTTTCAATTTCTTTTGCTGCCATGAGTGATCCTTGATCCATTGGAGTAAGTCCAAGATTACGAACAATATCCATCACTCTTTGCTTGGCTTTGCTGTCATTTCCACACACAAATACCTGGTTTAAAAACAATTAATTCTGTATTTACTCCTTTTCTTTATTTAATAATTATTTTGAAAGGCTACAACAGCACCATACAGAATGATGACATGTAACAGTGAACGGTTTTTAAAATAAGGACGTAGAATTAACGTATCTAACAAGATGCTTTAAACTTGTTTGTGGTGTCCTAGATAGGTAAGTACCATGGTTTTTAGTTGATGATGGTTTTAGGCACATCACACTTATTTAAGACCTGGTTCTCTGCATAATGAGTAGTTTGATCTTTCTTCTGTATTTGTGGTGCCGCATCACTTATGAATGCTTCTAATCTCAGTGCATAAATGGAACCAGTTTCATACAAGGTAATGGAAGTAGAAAAGGATATTCACCAAGTATTAGTTTCTAGCACTGACAAGAAGCCTCCAGAGGCTGACACCATGGGGTTCCATCAAACTAAAATCTGAGGGTGCATACAGTGGGAGATGAATTGCAACAGTTGACCACCTTACTTGGTCAAGCTCAAGAAAATTATTCACAACACATATTAGCAAAATGTAATATTTAGTGGGTATTTGATCTTGGAATTATATTTTAGAATCTTTGAGGCAAGTGCACATTTAATGATTCATTTTTTAAAGATTGAGTGTAGATTTGTTTAATCTTACCTGCCGACTTGCATCCAGTGCTCCTGATTGGAGAGCCCAGGCTGAGATGGTGTTAAATGCTTTTACCACGTGGGCTCCTGGCACCAACTGAGCAAGGTACTCTGCATTAGATTCTGGATACTGATTGATTTTGAGGTTGTTGCTGATGTCTACCAATATTTTTCCATTGAGAACCTCAGTTAATTCTGTGAGAAAATCATAATGCTCTCTGTGGATTGCTATGATTATGATGTCAGACTTCTTGGCTGCTTCTGAATAGCTCAAGACTTCTGCACCATTGGGCAGTAGGTTGTTCTTCTGGGGGTTTCGACTTCCAAAAACAATAGAATAACCACACTGGAGCATTTTCAATCCCAATGATCTTCCAAAATCACCAGTTCCAAAAATACATACAACCTCTTGCTTTTCTGAAGAATTCATAGTAAGAGGAAGTACATCTATACAAGTTTTCTCCATAACTGAAAAATAATAACACAAATGCCCAACAAAATATAAATGCTCTGTGCATGAAAAATTAAAGAGAGCTATATCCAGGAAGTATAGTAATTGACTTGTTCTAATCTAATTGTCTTAACAATATTTACCCCCAAATTTGGAAGGAGTGAAAATTGTCATATATATTCTCATATGTGTCTTATGTAACAGAATCACTGGTGAAAAGCTTTTGTTTGATAAAAGGATACAGGACAAAATCTGACCAAAAAATGCACCAATAAATTATAGATGAATTCACTTGTTTAGTGATACAAAAAAACCTAAATAAAACATTAGCAGACAGAATCCAGCAGCTTGTTAATAGAAGGTATATGTTGATCATATGGGGATTATTCTACAAATGTGAAGATCAGCTCTACAAGTTCAATTTTAGAAACTTCATTAATACAACTTAAAAGATTAAAATTTAATCTTATATTAAAAGATTTAAGGAAAAAGTCCATCATATCTGTGTATGTTAAAAAGGACATCTGTTAAAATTCAATATTTATTCTTGATTCACAGTGAAAGAGAAATACATAGATATTTCCTTAACATATAAAAGTTATTGATCTTAACCTAAAATTCAGCATTATGCCTAAAAACATGAGTAGAAACATTTCCAACAAAGTCAGGAACCAGACAAATATGTCTGCTATGACCACTTTAGTTATTGTTCTGGAAGTTCTAACTAACATAACTAGATCAGAGAAAGAAATCAGAGGTACGGAAATTCAAGAGGGATTCCAGATGATCAAACAAGGGAAAATCAACCAAAAAAGTATCATACATACAAAAACAATTCAACATCTAGTCTGGGAACTAGATTAAAATCAATATTCTTCATATATTAAAAAAGAAACTAGTAAGAAGATTTAATCCACGAAAGGATCCTACTTATAGCTGCAACAAAATAAAGACAATATGTAACAAGATAGCAAGGTATGTGCAACACCTATATGAAAAATATCTTAAATGCTCTTAAGAATCAGGAGAAGAGAAATTATATAAATGAAAATGTACAGCATGTTCTTGGATGGCAAGGCTCACAAGATGTCAGTTTTCCCTAATTTAATCTATAAATTCTGAAAAGTAGGTTAATAAATGGGATGCTAGTCATATTAAATATTAACACTTTTATAAAGCCAAAATAATTAAGTAATGTGGTACTATGAAAGAAATAGATAAAGTTCTGGACAGGAACGGTGGCTCATGCCTGTAATCCCAGCACTTTGGGAGGCCAAGGCAGGTGGATCACTTGAGGCCAGGAGTTTGAAACCAGCCTGGCCGACATAGTGAAATCCCATCTCTACTAAAAATACAAATATTAGCCAGGTGTGGTGACATGCGCCTGTAATCCCAGCTACTCAGGAGGTCACTGCACTCCAGCCTGGGCAACAGAGAGAGACTTTGTGTCCAAAAAGAAAAAGAAAAAAAAAGAAAAAGAAAAAAGAAAGTAGACAAATTTTAATGAATGAGTTTAAAAAAATTCAGAAATGGACCCAAGCACATATGATAAATAGCATCTCAGGTCAATGAGAAAACAGATTATTTAATTGCTAATGTAATGACCCAACAGGTTCGCCTTGCCTGTTATCTAGACAGAGCTGATTTATTCAAATGAAAGAACATTTCAGCTCTTTAGGAGAGTCCCGAAATTTCCTTTATTTTAATGTCATAATCGCCAAGGTTATCAGAAACTTGCATTCAAGAGCACCTGTCAAAGTTTTATAGCTGATTATAAAACCATCTCCTAAAGAGGACCAAATCAAGATAACAATTGTCTGCAGATGACAGAAATGTTTTAGGGAAGCCACAGTCAAAGAAATTGACAAGGAAACTTGTTACCTCTGTGGCACACAAAAATTCAACGTAACAATTGTAGTTATTACTGATAACATATACTGAGGCATATTAGAATTATAGAAATCTTATACAATTTTATAACATACTAATAACATGTTTATATGACTATAACTCAAAGAAAGTTAAACACCCTTTTATATTTGACAATGTTTCTTGAACGATTTTAATACATTAAATAAGCCCAATATATCTTTTTGAACTTTAGGAGATGTAATTTTTTTTTTTTTAACTTAGAATTTGATCTTGGAAGGTTTGTCAAATATCAAAGGTTTAAAACACTGGATATCACAAAATAGAGTCCCATGTCACCATAAGTTATTCATTTACTCAAAATGACAGCTCGGGGCTGGGCATAGTGGTGCACACCTACAGTCCTAGCTACACTGAGACTGAGACATGAGAATTGCTTGAACTTGGGAGGTGGAGGTTGCAGTGAGCCGAGATCGCACCACTGCACCCCAGCCTGGGCGACAGAGCGAGAGTCTGTCCCCTGCCCCCAGAAAATTGCTGGCAGCAATTCCTTCAGAGCCCTCCATACATATAAACACACACACACACACACACACACACACACAATGTAAGACGAACAGAAGGCCTTCAAGACACAGATTCCAGACCCAGTCTCAAACCAAGAGTAGTCCTCTAAACAAGTTCTTTATTCTCCGTCCAATTAGATACCCCCTAATGGAGCTACAGACAGACACTCTGTAATGGGGCTACAGTTACACATACCTTGTAATGGAGCTACAGGCAGATACCTTGTGATGGGGCTATAGATAGACACCCTGGGAGGTTACTAAGAGACAGCAGCACCTCCAGAGAGGCCAATAAATCAGGAGAAGGAAGGGGCTGTTGGTAGCTGACTGGAATACTCACCAAATCAGACACCTCGCGTTGAGGCTACAGCTATAGACACCCAGTGATGAAGCTACAGTTATGGGATATCTCCTTAGCATTATTTCTCCACTACAATTGAATCCATGCACATTGGGTCAGCAGCACACCACTGGCAGAGAGTGCCAGAGTCAGCCCCTAGTCCAAGAGATCTAGGTAGCCACTTGGGCTGGCCTCCAGATCCATCATCAGAGGTGGGCTACACAGTAGGTAACCACAAAGGCAATCGTGGTTGAGCCCCCAAATTTGTAACCGCCCAGTGGGTTCACCTTGCCTGCTGCCTAGACAGAGCCGATTTATCATGACAGGGGGATTGCAGTGGAGAAGGAGTAATCCAGGCAGAGCTGGCTGTACAGGAGATGCGAGTATTATTATTACACAAATCAGTTTCCTGGAGCATGAAGATCAGAGTTCTTAAATATAATTTAAATTAAAGTAGGAGCTCGGAAGTGGGGAGTGCTGATTGGTCACATTGGAGATGGACTCATAAAGGGGATCGCAGAACTGGTTGAGCCAGATTACCAATTTGGGTGATGTCAGCTGATCCATCCAGTGCAGGGTCTGCAAAATATCTGAAGCACTGATCTTAGGTTTTACAATAGTAATGCTATCCACAGGAGCAATTTGGGGAAGGTCAGACTCTTGCAGCCAGAGGCTGCCTGACCCCTAAAATGTAATAACTAATCATGTAGTTAATTTGTTAGTCCCACAAAGGCAGACTGGTCCCCAGGCAAGAAGTGGGTCTTTTTGGGAAAAGGGACATGATCAATTTTGTTTCAGAGTCAAACCATAAACTAAATTCCTTCCTAAGGTTAGTTCTTCCTACACCCAGGAATGAACAAGGACAGCTTAAAGGTTAGAAGCAAGATGGAGTCAGTTAGGTCTGATCTGTGTCACTGTCATAATTTCTTCAGTTATAATTTTTGCAAAGGTGGTTTCAATGTCGGGGCAACTCAACAGTTACCTGAAAGAAAAAAATAAATTTACACCTTATACTCCACCCCAAGGTAAATTCAAAATAAATGAAAGATTTATTTTTTAAAAAATGAAACTAGAACAGAACTAGAAGAAACCATGGAACATTCTTTCATAATCTTAGAGGAGAAGGTCCTTTTCCTACATCATTCAACCATTAACAAATAGTTGGACAAATGCGATTGCATAAAAATAAATAGCTTCTGCAGTGCAAAATGCACTAAGCAATGTCAGAATAAAGATAATCAACAAACTGGAAAAAGTATTTTCAACTCATATAAATCAATGAGAAAAAAACAATTGCCCATTAGAAAATTGGGCAAAGTATATGAGCTGATAGTTTGTCCTAAGGAAATATATAAAAGACTTTTAAACACAGTAAAAGATTCTTAATATTATCCAAAACTAAAAAAAAAATGCATGTTAAAACTAAACTGAAATACTGTTATGAATCGTGTGACTGTAAAATTTAAATAAAAAACCAGTTTCTATGATCTGCAATAATCTAGGTTGCTTTCTATACTTTTGAAGGATATTTTTTCTTCAGTGTTGAGTTTTTCTCAAAAATCTTTCTTTCCCAATATTTAGTTTAAGCTTTCAGTTGATCTTTTATTTTTTTGGTGCATGCATGTGCGTATGTGTGTGTGTGTGTGTGTGTGTGTGTGTCTATTGTTCGATGATGTATCTTCAGTGCTCAGAAAAGGACTAACTGCCACAGTCTAGGAATGTACAAATATTCGTTGAACAACATTAAAAGGGTAGGATGAAGGGGCTGGAAGTGGAAAAGTTTACTCTGTGTCCCAGGCACAGTGTGAGATAAATAAAGAGGAAGATGCTGAATGATTAAAGAGTAACCAATGGAGAAGATGAGAAAGAAGGAAAGAAGTGGAAGAGATGTTGTAAGGACATTATTTCTTTCACCCAAATGGGTTGAAAGTAAAACTCTGTGAATTTGATGCAGAATTTTCAAAGCAGACATAATCACTACTCAATTCTCCTATGATGGATTTCATGCAGATTGCACAGCATATGTGGGGTTTGCACCTTTTTCCTGGCATTTCAGAAATTTGCGCTTTCCATTTTAACCTATCAAAAACACCTATATTCTTACCTGAGCTTATCTGAAGTTGCATGCCTCTACCACAAGCAGAGCATTTAGGTTTTTGTAGGGAGGTAGAAGTTATGGGAGAAAGACAGGACATTCCTGTACTCCCACAGAAACTCTGAATAATCTAATTAAATACAACATCTGAATCATTTTATAAACGAACTGGTGCCTGGTATCCTGAATGGGTGTCATCAAAGGTCATGACCACATGTGGGAAAGTACCTGTAGATGATCAGGGACCTTTGTATAAAAGTGCAGCTGTGCCTTTGAAAATTTCTTACTAGCACCTGCACATGCAGACTAGTTTAGCCATTTACCTTCTATTGGTTGGTTGCCAATCAGTTAACACCTAGTTTTATAAATCAAACCTTCAAACTGCTGAACAATGCCTTCATTATTCTACTGTAGAACTGGTTTGTGTCACAAAAGAATGTCTGACTGCCTATCCCCTCACTTAAAAAAATTATTTTATCCTAATATTTTTATTCTGTCTTTCATACTGGATGAACATTTGCAAGCAAAATGTAGATTTGATGCAGTTGCCAGTATCCTGTAATGAGATGGATTTTGTCACTTGAAATATTCTCATTTGGATTATCTTAATCATTGCAAAGAGAGAGTGATTCCAGACTATTTTGACTGTTTGGTCACCACATTCATTTATTCTAATCTTTCATGAAGTTTTTTAATGAAGATAGTGACTACATGGCCCTATTTTTTGCTTCGCCTCTTACCAGCAATGTCACCTTGAGCAAGTTACTCAAACTCTTTGTGTCTCAGTTTCATCATCTGTAAACTGAGGGATTGCTAGTACCTACTTCAGAGATACTGTGAGTGAAGAGAGCAAAAATCAGCTAATGACCACGAACAGGTACTGGAGACAAAATCTCCATATCTGAGGAATTTAGAAGTATCATGAAGGGAGCAAAGACCGCCTGGTGACCATCAAATAGTCCATCAGAGGCAAAACTCCATAGCGAGGGAATTTAGAAGTAATTAAAGTTCTTTAGTATCTAAATAGGCACCTGGTTGCAGGCCTCTTTCAAAAAAATTTCTAAGTAACGAAAATTTCTATACATCTCCAGAACGCTATGCTGAAACTCACTGTGCAACCCTTGCTGACAGTAAGGCACCAAAATGACTATAAATGTCATCATTTATCATGACCTATCTGGCTAATATGGTCCAAATTACCCTCAAGCTTCTGTCTTAAGGTTCATAAATGCTCCTAAGGAGAATCCCCCCTGGTCTGCTCAGTTCTATCTTGCTAAGGCACCCTGCTGCGCTCTTCTGCAGTGTTCTTTCTTTCTACTAAACTTTCCTTTTCCAAAACTATACTGTTGTCATTAAATTCTTCTTACCAACCCACAAGTTGACCACTTTCAGATGCTAGGGCTCTCACACCTTGCCCAGCAGTGAAAATTAGATGAATTCCTGTATCTCAAAGCAGTTCTTGAGACCTAATAAGTGCTTAAGAAAATGACTATTTTAAATAGATTGGCAATCTATTAGTTACTGAATAAAGTATCTAATTAACATAGCCTTTATATAAACTTTACAAATTAAGGGTTAATTATGCTTATATAACTGTGATTTTTATAAATATATAAAAATATTTGAACTAGAGTGCAGTGATTCTTAAGAATCTCCTACTCGTCCCGCTTATTTCTTATAAATAAAACTCTATATAAAATGACTTTTGAGGATCACTTGAGGTCAGGAGTTCGAGACCAGCCTGGCCAACATGGTGACACCCTGCCTCTACTAAAAATACAAAAAAATTTACCCGGGCATAGTGGAACACACTTGTAATTCCACTATTGGAGAGACTGAAGGGGAAAGATTGCTTGAACCTGAGAGGTGGAGGTTTTAGTGGGCCGAGATTGCATCGCTGCACTCCAGCCTGGGCAACACAGCGAGACTCCATCTCAAAAAGAAAAAAGAAAAAAGAAAAGAAAAGAAATAGATATATGTATGCATACTCTCAACCACAAGGGAGATCAAGTTGAGGGTGTATTTTGCATTAAGTACTATATAAAAGATGCTGCTACACCCATTTCAGGCATCTTGAAACTCAAAATCTGTGTGTAAATATGCATTCATGGAGGTTCCTTGTTCAAAGACTTAAAAAAAGTTTTCTAGTCCTACTTTACTCTTATATCTAGGATAGAAATAATAAAGAAAACAATAAAAAAAGATAGTAAACGGAAAGAAGAGTTATTAAGGGAAAGGTGGGTTAAAATAGTTAAAACATAACATAGGAGTTTCCTCTCCTTACTTTAGTCTCATGGGCTCTCCACAAACCTCAGTTATGTAACAGGAAATACAACAGAAATATTTCTGAGTTTGGAAAATCCGCAGGACTGGTTTTGCCTCTTATGGAATCATCTCCCAGAGATGATAGCCAAGATGGGTAAAGTGATCTCACAAGGGTGTTTACATAGACTAGGAATTAGCAATCAGTGACGCAGATATGAAGGTGGCAAAGATGACAACGAAGCCATGGTAGAAGCTGACTCTGAGAAACTGTGTGTGTGTGTTGTGTGTATGTGTGTGTGTGTATGTGAGTGTGTGTGTCATATGAGGGACCAGGTGTGGGTCAGGAGGAGTCCTGTTTATCATCTCTCTCTTTGCAGATCCCACCCCACAGGCCTTGGAAACCCGAGGCAGTATTCTTCTGGGATGTTTCCAACTAGGCTTCCCATGAGGATGTTAGGGCCAGCCTGGCTGGTGAATTTTACTTCTCTCACCTCTCAGAAGTAAGAGGTCTGAGAGGCTCAGGCCTCGTCCAGCTTTTGAGGATGCCAGCATAGTAGAAACATAAAAAGGTCCAAAGAGAATTACAAAAAATAACCTATTTTAAGTTCTTATACTTAAGTCAATGCTTACTAAAAAAATAAATCAATCAAACTTTTGTTTGAAATAATTATAGATTCCAAGGAAGTTGTAAAGATAGTACAGGAGGTCCCTGTGCATCTTTCACCCAGTTTCCTCCAGTTTTATGTCACTAGAGTACAATATCCAAACCAGAACACTGACATTGGAGCCATATGCATGTATATTTCCAGGTCATTTTATCTGGTGTGTATGCTCACGTACCCATCACTTCAATGAGGTTACAGACTAGACCATCCCTCATGCTGCCCTCCTTACTATCAACTGAACCCCTGGAGGTCATTAATCTGTTTGTTAACACTACAATTTGGTCATTTTGAGAATGAATAAAATCACACTGTAATATAAGCCTTTTGAGACTGGCATTTTTTCACTCAGTATAACATCCTTAAGATCCATCAATTATTTTTCCTTTTATTGCTGAGTGGTATTCCACAGTATAGATATACTACAGTTTAACTCTTCATCTAAGGTAGGACATTTTGGTTGTTTCCAGTTTTGGCTATTACAAATAAAGCTTCTATGAGTATTCACGTACAGGTTTTTGTATGAAAATAAGTTTTCGTTTCTCTGCGATAAAGACCCCGGGATACAAATTCTGGGTCATATGGTGTTTGTTTAGCATTATACAACTTGGCTATACTGACTTCGAATGTGAACTAATTTACTTCTAACCAGGTATTTATGAGTCATGATTTTTTATTTTAGCCATTCTGGTATCTCATTGTGGTTTTAATTTGCATTTGTCTAATGGTTAATCATGTTGCGTATATTTTAATGTGTTTATTTGCTCTCCATGTGTCCTCTTTGGTGAGATGTCTCTTCATCTATTTTGCTTATTTGCTAATTGAACTGTTTGGGTTTATTTACTGTTGAGTTTGACAATCTTTATATATTCTACATATGAATCTCTTGTCAGATATGTGATTTGCAAGCATTTTCTGCCAGTCTACAGCTTGTTTTTTTCATGTCTTAACACATTCAAAGTCATAAAACAAACATTTTTTAATTTGATTATGTCCAATTTATTTATTTATTTTTCTTTTATGGGTTGCGCTTTCAGTATCTTACCCAAAAACTCTTCACAAAACCCTAGTCCTGAATGTTTTCTTCTAAAAGTTTTACTTGTAAGTCTATGATCCATTTTAAGTAATTTTCATACAAAGTGTGAGGTTTAGGACAAGTTTTATTTTTTGACCTATGAATACATAACTACTCTCCTACCATTTGTTGAAAAAACTATCCTTATTTTTTGCTGAATTGCTTTCACATTTTTGTGAAACATCAGTTAAACATAGAGGTGTGGTTCTATTTCTGCATTCTCTATTCTGTTCCATTGATCTATGTGTCTATCCCTCTGCCAATACCACATAATGTTGATGGCTGTAGCTTTATAATAAGTCTTAAAATTGGGTACAGTGATTCTTCCCACTATGTTCTTTTTCAAAACTATTATAGCTACTCTAGTTCCTTTTAATTCCTATACATTTTAGAATAAACTTGTCATAAATTTTAAAAGTGTACTTTAAATGCTTAAATTAAAAAAAAATGCTTAAAATATTCCAAAACTTCAATGCAAATTAGTTCATGTTTTAGGAGAAAATATAGATGACTGTGCTGAAAAATTAATTCATACAAAAGCATAATAGCAATGTGTAGGTACAGGTTAAACATCCCTAACCCAAAAATATAAACTCAGAAATGCTCCAAAATCCAAACTTTCAGACATGGTACCACCATTGGAAAATTTCACACCTGACTTTATGTGACTGGTTGCAGTCAAAAGCAGTAAAAACTCTGTTTTATGCATAAGCCTATTAAACAGTTTGTATAAAATTACATTTAGGCTATGTGTATAAGGTGTATATGAAACACAAATTTTATGTTTAGACTTGGGTCTCATTCTCAAGATATCTCATTATGTATATGCAAGTATCTTAAAATGCAAAAAAAAAAAAAAAGAAAAAAATCTGAAATCCAAAACATTTCTGGTCCCAAGCATTTCAGTTGTGGGATACTCAACCTGTACATAATAAATGGGCACAAATTTAAAGTTATATGATGGACTATATGCATAGATCTCATTTAAATAATAAATAAAAATCAATTTTGAAGGTCTTTGTGTGTGAGCAGCCTGGGACCAAATGGTCCCTTCGTCCCTCCCATTCCCTGGAATAGATCCTGTTTCTCGTTTCTTTTAGTGATAAGAACGAAGTCAGCAACCTAACCATATCTCTTCTAAATGGTGGTACTTTCTTGTCTTACACTTGGAAAATGGGCCAATTGTTTCCCCCTGAAATTTCATAAAGATAAAAATATATACATACCTATGCATATAATGCCATTTGTAGACAAAGAAAAGGCAAGAAAATCTTCCCCTTTCTTTGGTACAGATAGGCCTGGAAGGGAAAATTAGCCTCCATGAATCCCTCTTATTTCTTTTATTTTTAAAAAACACACAAAGTATACAAATGAAGGTAGATTTCTTTATGTAAAGACTCAACCATTGTTTATGCACATCATTAGGAGTCTAACTTGTTTCTTAGCTCACCTAATTTTGCAAAAATATACAAATTTTAAATGCAAAAAGTTTTATATGAAAAATTTGGGCCAGGCGCGGTGGCTCACGCCTGTAATCCCAGCACTTTGGGAGGCCAAGGCGGGCGGATCACAAGGTCAGGAGATCGAGACCACGGTGAAACCCCGTTTCTACTAAAATACAAAAAATTAGCCGGGCGCGGTGGCGGGCGCCTGTAGTCCCAGCTACTCAGGAGGCTGAGGCAGGAGAATGGCGTGAACCCGGGAGGCGAAGCTTGCAGTGAGCCGAGATCGCGCCACTGCACTCCAGCCCGGGCGACAGAGTGAGACTCCGTCTCAAAAAAAAAAAAAAAAGAAAATAGTATGCTGGGATCCATCATTAGATAAGTTGGCATAGAAGAACCTATCTACAAAGCTTGGTTTGGAAGGGTTCAGAAAGAGAGAGGACATGGTAGTGGTACAGACAGACAGATGTTTTCTTAGCACCCTTTCCTGTCTTTAATCATTGAAACAACTTCTTAGTTGCTTATGAAAATACAAATACCTCTGCAAAGGGCTACACTAAGGCTTATGAAAATGCAAAGGGTTACACTAGAAACCAGTGGTTCTCAACCCTGGTGCATATGAGAATCAGGTAGAGAGCCTAATGACCCAGACTCTTGGAGAATCTGAATCAACTGGTCTAGGGTAGAGCCTGGGCATTTTTCTTAAGCTCCCACAGGTGATTCAAACGTACAGCCAAGCTTGAGAACCATTGCCTTAAAGCTTTTATCAGCTTTTATGTTAGCTTTCATTTAATGGCCTGCTACAGTTGTTCTACTTCCTGGTAACACATTAGAATCAGCTGGGGAGCTGTTAAAATGCTAGGAAACCACCTCCTGAGATTCTGAATCAATTGATCTGAGGTAGAGCCTAGGCATCTGTATTTTAAAAACCAAACTAAAACAAACTTAAGTGATTCTAAAGAGCATCCGTTTTGGAGAACCACTGGAGGTGGAAAAGGTAAAGTTATCTTTTCTTTTCCTTTTATTTTGGAGAGGTGTGGTAGGGAGAGGAAAGATAAGAGGAAGAACAGGATGTTGAGGTTGTAAGGAGTTGCAGAAACTGCACCTTCCTTACAATTTTTTCCTCTAAGTCTTCTTTCGCTGAGAAGCTAGAATTCCTCTCTTTTTGAGAACCAGAGGCAAAATGAGTGCGTTTGAGTGTGCAGGCCTTGGAAAAGAGAGAGTTCAAGGTATGCCAGATTCAAGACTTGTCAAACTGTGGGTAAGGTTTGTTCCGTAACTCTCTCTAGGAAACCTTAAAGAGTTGTCTTCCAAGAGCCATGAAATCATAATTTGATCAGATCTACTTATACATCTACTCAGTACCCCTAGCAGCAACTATCACATAGTACAGCATAATGTGATAACATGTCATTAATCAGTTGGGTGAAACCATTAATAAAATCATTCTGCCTCTTTCTCTTTTTGAGAATTCAGCTTTGAATTCTGAAATAATCATTCATCCAAACATCTGAATTCTTCAGACGCTATCCCCTCTGGACACATACAACCACTAGTGTAGCACACAAATCAGAGATCTGGCTTGGCACCTTCCACAGTTGGAATGCAAATAACACCTTCAAACTGTATGAGATGTGACAGGATTTTTTATTTTAATTTAACGGCTGTAAATAGGAGGGTTTTTTTTAAAGTCCTTCCTTCTGTTTTATTATTCTTTCTGAATTTCATCCCAAAAGCCCTTGATGACTTGATGACATATTTGTAATGAGCCGAAACCCATCAATCAAAGGTTTCCTTTCATCACAAGGCAAAAGGGCAGGAGGGGGTTCTGCAACTATGTCAGTCTTGTTGTGATTCACAGCATTTGCTTTAATATATCCCAGGGATAATTAGAAAGCAAAAGTATTAAAAAAATAAAACCTTCCATGAACACACAAACGTATCCAATTATTCACTGAGCTATTTCTGTATTTAGTGAGATCAAGGCTCTCTAGGGATAACAAACATTCACATTCAAGTACAGGTTCTTTTATTGGCAGGTATGTATTACTGTAGCAAAATAAGAAGACCTTGGTTTAAAAGATCACTGATTACAGTTTATTTTAAAATGCCCATAATAAATGGCTTTTCTAACATTTTGGACAGTTCAATCTTTAAGCCATATATAAGTCATTTGAAAATATAAATGTATATTTTAAAATTTAGCTTTGTAGGTAGAAGTAGTGCTGTTTGCAAGGGCAATTTCTTCCTGGTGATATTTATGTATAAATTTCAAATTCTTTCTTTTAACATACACATTAACACATTCCTTCATCAAATATTTTTTGATCACTTATTGTGTAGCACATACTGTTCTATAGGTTGAGGGTAAAGAGGTGAAGAATACAGATCTCACATAGAGTTTGAAAATGTTATCTCCTTACAAAGTGCTAAGCCTGATCTCTGAATTTGTGTGCTTCAAAAACTGTGTGTGTGTATATTATTATAAGAAAGTTGGACAATGCACACATAAAAATAAGATGATTTCAGATGGTAATAAGTGTTCAGAAGAATTCTGAGTAGAGTGATGGAATAGAAAATGCTGGGAGGAGAGAGAGAGGGAGACTAGTTTTGAGAATTGTTTAGCATAAGTCTCTCCAAGGAGGTACCAGTCAAGTGAGGGTTGCCAGATTTAGCAAATAAAAATACATAATGCCAATTAAACTCAAATGTCAGATAAACAAGGAATACTTTTCTAGCATAAGTATATCCTCTGCAATATATGGGACATATTTGTACTAAAAACACAAATGTGTTTTAATATGAAATTCAAGTTTGAGTGGGCATGATGTCTTTTATCTGGCAACCTTAAATCAAGCTGAGATCTGACAGGCAAGAAGGAGTTTGCAGGTGAGTTTTCCATGCCGAGGGGAAAGTGAGTGCATATGTATGAACTAACTGTGGTAGCAAAGGGCAACCCTTACAAAAATACAGATGCCCCTCAATTTGTGATGGAGTTACCTCCCAATAAACCCATAATAAGTTGAAAATATTGTAACAGAAATGCAATTTATACACCTAAACTGCCAACATTTTAGCTTGGCCAAATCTACCTTAAATATGTTCAGAATACTTAATTAGCCTACAGTTGGGCAAAGTCATCTAACATGAAGCCTATTTTATAAGAAAGTGTTGATTACCTCATGTAACTTATTGAATACTGTATTGAAAGTGAAAAACAGAACAGTTGTTTGGGTACTCAAAGTATGGCTTCTCCTGAGTGCATATTGCTTCTGTGCCATTGTCAAGTCAAAAAATCTTAAGTTGAACCATTAATTTACATAAGTTGGGGACAATCTGTACTCAATTTAAAATAGCCTAATTTGCAACTAGGTTAGTAAAGAAGCTATTACTGACATTTAAAAATAATTTCATAGCGGGGTCATATGAAATGAAAGATTATGAAATGCTTTTACATATTTGTAGCTCTTTTTAACTGAGTGAGAAATGGAGAATGTTGTCAGAGGAACAGGGTCCACTGGAAAGAAAGTTCAAGCTTGTGTATTAGTATCTCTTCTTAATTGAATATCAACCAGAACTAAGATAAACCATTCTGATATTAAAATATAATTTGATTGGAAATTTTAATTATAATTACATCAAAGTGGTTCTTGGAAATATACACACACACACACACACACACACACACACACACACACACACACACCTTTTACTCCAGGGGGAGAGGAACTTGAGTTAAAGAGAGTAAAAGCTTGCCCAAACTAATTTTCAGAACCTACATCTAATTTCTTAGACATGTGCACTTCTCATAAGTTCATATTGCTGCCCATTCTCTTATTATCACATCAGTTTAAGTAAAAATTACAGCAATCCTGTAGCATGATAAATGATCAACTTGTGATTTCCAAAATAAGTTCTAGTAACTACTTAAGTTACTAATGGCTATAGATTAATATAAATATATCATTTAAAGCTCTTTTTCTACATAAAGAAACTACTTCAGGTTGGTTGCTAAAAAACTGATTATTTCAATTGTTTTGTGAGAAAATGTTTTGTATCCCATAACAACTGAATTTGCTGATTAGTTTTTATGCTAGACCATAGAATGGCACCACGAAAACACAGTAATCTTTGTTTGTTTGTTTGTTTGTTTTCTTTTTTTTTTTTTTTTCTGAGACGGAGTCTTGCTCTGCCGCCCAGGCGGGAGTGCAGTGGCCGGATCTCAGCTCACTGCAAGCTCCGCCTCCCGGGTTTTACGCCATTCTCCTGCCTCCGCCTCCCGGCGCCCGCCTCGACGCCCAGCTAGTTTTTTGTATTTTTTAGTAGAGACGGGGTTTCACCGTATTAGCCAGGATGGTCTCGATCTCCTGACCTCGTGATCCGCCCGTCTCGGCCTCCCAAAGTGCTAGGATTACAGGCTTGAGCCACCGCGCCCAGCCAAAAACACAGTAATCTTAACTTGCACAGTTTCCTCAAGCCACAACAGCATAACTAAAGGCAATCTTTACATTAATGTTCTATGGACATATATCTTAGATGAATTGCTAACAACTAGCTATGAACTATGTCATATGCGCAACTAAAGTGATTGTTAGTAATATTTTACTAACACTATAAATTATGAGGAAAGTGAGGTAATAGAGATCTATGTTAACTATTTTAATTGTATTTTAGGAGAAAATTATTTATCTTAAATGTAGGTTCTTTGTTGAAATTCTAGTTCAATTAAAAATCTCATTAATACATGTTGCCACATTTTGATCTCAGCAGTATCTGTCAAGATAAATTAAGATTGTTTTATAATTCTCTGGCCAAGAATTTCATCAGGTAGGTTCATTATCTGCTGTTCAAGCTGGTTAGTTTATCTGATTAAAGCCCAGGACTCATGACGACAAGGTCAGGGATTCAGTTGTGTCTCTGGGTTAATTTACCTTGACTTCCATTTACATTTTAAATCCTGAACAAGTTCCTACAAATCTGTGGGTCACCAAAGTTTAGGCATCCAGTCAGACCAGGACCAGTGGATTGCCACTATCAGAAAAACAGCTCTATCTCATGGCTTTGATGGCATTTGGCTTGTACACACTACATAAGCATTTGCTTAATCTGATGATCTGCATCAACTCCCCTAATATTTAGTGTTCATTAGTGAGTTTTGCTTTTCTAGGTCTATTGTGGTCAGAGATATTTGGGAAATAAATTGTAATTTCAATTTTGAATTAACTTTGTTCAAATAAAATTTCTTAAGAATGGGCATTTATCTTTACATTAAAGCCAATAGGAATTATCTAAATACTGCTAATGCCAGTTAGTTTGGAGACAGCAGTTTTGTTGTGGATCTTGACCCCAGCCCCAGTCCTTGCTGTTGGAGGAGCTCCATTCTGCTTTAAGGTATCTCCCAACCATTTTTAGAAATCTCCAGGGGCGGTCCGCAATGCTTATGAATATAGCCTACTTCATCTTCTTTTGGGTAACTTCTAATGTGGCACTGAGAGGCAAGGACTCCCCATGGCCCCAATGCCTCTGATGTTTGCTGAGACCCATCAGATGGAGCTGCTGGGCGTAATCTGGCCTTGCAGCTGCTCCATTTCTGACCCCAGGGGAGAAAGTGCTCTTGAAATTCTCTCCTCTAACCTTTTGTAATATTCTGATATATAAGCTTGAGAGCAGTGCTAGTTGATAAATATTTTAAAATAAACAGCTCTTTCTTTTTAGTTTCAAGGTTTTTACTTTATTTTAGTTTTTGAGACATACTCTTGCTCTGTCACCAAGGCTGGAGTGCAGTGGTGTGATCTCAGCTCACTGCAACCTCTGCCTCCCGGGTTCAAGCGATTCTCAAGCCTCAGCTTCCTGAGTAGCTGGGATTATGGGTGCATGCCACCACATCCAGCTCATTTTTTTTTTTTTTTTTTTTGTATTTTGGTAGAGATGGGGTTTCACCATGTTGGCCAGGCTGGTTTTGAACTCCTGGCCTCAAGTGATTAGCCCCTCCCTCCACGTCCCCTATGCCCCCTTCCCCAACTTCAGCCTCCCAAAGTGCTAGAATTACAGGTATGAGCCACTGTGCCTGGCCTAGTTTTCAGGTGTTTAATCTCAGCCTTTCATTGGTGTGGCTGTGGCCAGCTTGCCAGCTAGGAGCTTGAAATCGGTCATGGAGTTTTTACCTTTTGATAATCACCAAATGCTACAAATCAGGAGTTTTTTTCCTTAGAGAGCCATTTACCAACATACCACTGGCTCTTCCCCTGCCTCTTATACCCTTCTCCCCAAGACTCTGGAATGTGACCACAAAAATGGGAAAATAATTGGACTGGTATTACAAAATATTACAAATAAATTTGTAACTACAATACAGTATAGCAACATAATAGTGACACTAAATCAGGAAATACCAAGGTTCCTGCAGTTTCTTCTGCTTTAAATAAAACAATATAATAATTTCAACTATTCACTTTCTATGTGCTATATAGTTCAAATAAATAAATGGGATAATACCATTTTCCCAGTCCTGGCTGAATCTTAGGCCTCAATCTATTTCCTTAGGGCCTCCCCTTCTTACAAGGTTCCTAAGTTTTTTTTTATAAAAACAGAATCCATGTGGTTTCCCTACCCCAACAAAGGTTCCAGACCCTCTCTACCTCACACATGGCATCAACACAATTTTAGCTATAAACCTGATACCTTTAGAATCTTGGTTCCCTAAGGGAGATAGATACAGGGACCCATCTGTGTACCACCATCCCCAGCACATATTTTACAGTTATTCAGACACACCTAAAACATAAGGTAAGTGCGGTGTAGGATCTCAACTATGACAACCAGAGGCAAGTGGCACACTTTCATTATTAACTGCAATGAACCATTTACCAACCTGCTCATTGCTTTCTCCTCAATCTCCTCCCATTTCTTGTACCACTTATGTCAGCGAATTGAATAGGATGAAGAAATCACTTTAGTACTTTGGTACTGGAGAAGAGCGTATCATTCTTAGACAGGGTCTTGCTTTGTCGCCCAGGCAGGAGTGCAGTGGCATGATTATGGCTGCTCATGGAGCCTTGACCTCCCAGGCTCAAGAGATCTTCCCACCTCCGCCTCCCGTGTAGCTGATACTACATGTATGCACTACTATACTTAGCTAATGTTTTAATTTTATTTTTTGTAGAGATGGGGTCTTACCATTGCCCAGGCTCATCTTGAATTCCTGGTCTCAAGTGATTCTCCCACCTCAGCCTCCTAAAGTGCTGAGATTATAGGCATGAGCCACTGAACCTGGCCCCATATCACATTTTTTTCTTTTTTCCAGACAGCTGGAGGGCAGTGGTGCCATCCTCTGCCTCCTGGGTTCAAACTATTCTCCCACCTCAGCCTCCCAGGTAGCTGGGACTACAGGTGTGCACCACCATGCCCAGCTAATTTTTGTATTTTTGGTAGAGACGTGGTTTCACCACGTTGGCCAGGCTGGTCTTGAACTCCTGAGCTCAGGCGATATGCCCACCTCAGCCTCCCACAGTGCTGGGATTATAGGCGTGAGCCACTGTGTTTGGCCCCATATCACTCTTTAAAATAAATTAGAATACAAAATATTACAAATAAATTTGTAACTGCAATACAGTATAGCAACATAATAGGGACATTAAATCAGGAAATACCAAGGTTCCTGCAGTTTCTTCTACTTTAAATAAAACGTTATAATAACTTCAACTGTTCCCTTTATATGTGCTATACAGTTCAAAGCAACCTCATGCCTCTCCCTGAATGGTAGGAAGTTAAAATGTGGACTTTGCCACTGCACTTTGACCCTGTTAATTAACATTGTGTAGGCAGCATCCATACTCATTATGTACTATGTCCATAAGGTAAGCATCTTCCAAAAGTGAAAATCAGTGTTATTAGCAAAGCCTTGTTTTCAACAGAGATTTATTGAATAGCCATGCCAAGAGGGATAAAGTGAGAAACGAGATGGACCCTGTCCTCAAGGAGCTTTGGTCTTGGGAAAGATGAAGCATATAATCAAATTGTTGCAATGCATAGTGTAAGGGCCAGAGCAGAGGAATGTGCAGAGAGGATGGGAGCCTACAGGCGAGGAGGGACTTGAATCTGCCGGGAAGCAGAACAAATAAGTTTTCCAAAGTCTGTGCAAAAGTTTTGCAGCCACAATTTAACTTGAGCTCAAAACTGTTTTTACACCCTGTAAAAAGAGCAGGTATAGATGGAAGATGAACAATCAGCGATGACCATTAATTATCCCTTCCTATTTCCGCGCTCCACAGTGCTGATGCCATCAGGTCTCTGAGCCCTGGCTTTGTTCCTAATGCATTTTTTTTCCCTTTAATATTGGGTGCTGGCCAGGCACGGTCACTCACTCCTGTAACCCAGCATTTTGGGAGGCCAAGACGGGCAGATCACTTGAGGTCAGGAGTTCAAGACCAGACTGGCAAAAATGGCGAAACCCCATCTCTACTAAAAATGCAAAAATTAGGTGGGCTTGGTGGTACATGCCTGTAATTCTAGCTACTCAGGAGGCTGAGGCAGGAGAATTGCTTTAGCCCAGGAGACGGAAGTTGCAGTGAGCCGACATCACGCTACTGTACTCCAGCCTGAGTGAAGGAGTGAGACTGTCTCAAAAAAAAAAAAAAAAAAAAAATTGGGTGCTGAGGCCAAAGTGACTAGCTTGTATTCTACTAATAACCTTCCAAGAGCTGTGCTATATAGTTCTATTAAATTATCTTTTAGCCTTCTTTTTATTTAGAATTATAGTTCCTAACTTTTCAAAATTACTCTTTGCACATATTTTCCTTCCTTTTAAAATGAAAAGGGAACTTTATCCTGATGTTAGGATTGATCATATGATCTACATTAAAACAAAAACAAAAACAAAAGTCTGGCTGGACACGGTGGCTCACACCTGTAATCCTAGCACTTTGGGAGGCCAAGGCGGATGGATCACCTGAGGTCTGGAGTTCGAGACCAGCCTGGTCAACACGGTGAAACTCCGTCTCTACTAAACATACAAAAATTAGCTGGGCATGGTGGTGGGCACCTATAATCCCAGCTACTCAGGAGGCTGAGGCAGGAGAATTGCTTGAACCCAGGGAGCGGAGGTTGCAGTGAGCCAAGATCCTGCCACTGCACTCCAGCCTAGGTGACAGAGTGAGACTCAGCCTCAAAACAAAACAAAACAAAACAAAACAAAACAAAACAAATGTCCTCCCAAAATAGAAATATGTGACTGCCAAAGTACAGTACAGTAAGACCTCTCCATACATGACTGAATAAACTCTTCAGAACATTGTGGAGAAGAATTTAGATTGGGCTGTCAATGTCCTGCCTAGTTAATTAGAGTGTACACACTTCCTTCAGTAGAATAGCATGTTCTTTTGCAAGGATATGTTTCTGAAAGAGGATCTTTAAACAGCACAAGGATCCACTGTTTTCTACTCCTTAATGATTTGGGAGGAACAAATTGTTAATGTATGTAGGCCAAGTATGTTTTCTTAGCCTGCTTTGTTTTATGCATTAATTATTCCTTAGTTATTTATTTAGTTTGATTCCTTCCAGGACTGATTTCTTTTCAACAAAAGGACAAATGCTAATTCAAATCACTTCGGAAATGACCTAAAAGTCATTAGAAATATCTTGAGTGGAGTTAACACAGCATATATAACTGTTTAGGAAGTTTTCATAATTAACTAATAAACCATTCTCTTTAAATCTGTAAAGAACAAACAGGTAACTTCAGAGGTCTTATCTCTGTAAACCTTACATTATTATTACCTGGCATTAACTTACAACAAATAAACAAACAAAACCCCACCCAGAAAACTTCATTATCCCCATCCTCTTCCGCATTGTTATAGTATGAATTCTTGGTAGATGTAGCTGCAGGCGCTAGCAAATGACCTTCTCAGAGGACTACCCGGAGAAAACTTAGCTACAAAGTGCCCTAGCAAAGTGCTCAATCTTCAGGTTTTGAAGGACTACTGTGTTGCTGCTGGTGTGTGTGTGTGTGTGTGTGTGTTGCTAGCAACTTATCAGTTTCCCTAAGATTTTCCAAAAAAAAAAAATATTTTTAAGTAGCATTTGATAAACATGTCTACATTAATTATGAAGAGAACTAGATGGTAAGGATCCTAAAACAGTGGAACGTGTTTCTGAGAGTGACAACAGAATCAGCTACCCATCCTTTAAAAGGAGAATTTATATCCTTTTAATAACAGAATAATAGTAGGGTGATTCAGGGGAAGTCCTTCAAGAGACAAAGTAATGCAGAGTGACCACTCCGAGTTTCTTCGAATATAAAATTCCATAACTTATTTTTCTTAAAATTGTTCACACATAGTGCAAGGCCTAGGGTTTTAATTTAACAAGCTGAAAAAGTCTATTTAGTTCCTTCTAAACAACAGTTAGCAAGCTTTAGTAAGACAGAAGTCTGGAAATTGTTTTTCAGCCAGGGGCCGGGCCTTGTACACCTGATTTCTGAACAATGTGAACTTCAACAATGTGAACAATGTGAACCTCAGTGGAACCGTAAAATGTTACCAAATAGAAAAAGTGCTATGACCCAATTTGTCTGTACACATGTACTATTTACTTTACAACCTTGGAGCTTGATAAATAGGAAGTGTCTCATCCTGTTTTCTGGGTTGGCAGTGTTTGCCATGCAGGTAGAATACATGTAGGTCGAATCTCATATTGTGCTAAATCACAGCATTCTGAAAAACTTGGGACCTTGTAAAAGGCCATATCTCAGAAAAGTTACTGCTTCAAATAAATGTGCCATTTTATAAAATTATACCTACTGTATCAGAAAAAAATTTTCTCTCATGTGAGTGACGTTTATATGACTGCCGTTTGTAGGGAATAGGGCATTCTCACATAGCAAGTCTGAAGAATGGTTTTGTAAGCTGAGAGTATTTTCTGAATGATAAATGTGGTAGAACTTGAAGACACTCCTGTGGGAAGAGACTCTCCCCCCACAACTGGAGAGTTTCCTTATAAAAGTGGAACCTGCATTATTATGAAAAAAGTAACCACTGAATTATAGTTGTAGCATTAAGGAGATTTTCCATATATTTCAAACTTGCAGGCATCTTTAGTCACAGCTTTTCACCTTGTTAGAGTTGAACTTTCTGGATCATCTGGCCCAATAGCCAGCCTTTTATTTTACATCTGTGGAAACTGAGGCTGAGATATTGAGCTTCTAGTTATTATAGAACTAGGAATAGTATTCTCCCTTCCCTCCCCCATTCTTTATCCAATTCACTTTCTCAGCTCACTGAAACCTCTGCCTCCCGGGTTCCAGCGATTCTCCTGTCTCAGCCTCCTGAGTAGCTGGGATTACAGGCACCTGCCACCACGCCTGGCTAAGTTTTGTAGTTTTAGTAGAGACTGGGTTGCACCATGTTGGCCAGGCTGGTCTGAAACTCCTGACCTCAAGTGATCCACTGGCCTCGGCCTCCCAAAGTGTTGGGATTACAGGTTTGAGCCACTGTGCCCAGCCTCAGTACACCAATCTTTTAAAGAAATTTCCTAAATAACCATCTAGAGGTGGAAAAAAGAATAATAAAATTCTGTCTCTGGACAAACAAACGGAACTGAGGCTTTATTTACTTTTCACAATAAATTACATTCTGAACATTCTTCCTCCAGAAAAGTAACCTTTAAATTGCATGAGTAAATTTAAATCAAGATCAAAGATGGAAGTCTTCATTGCAGGTATCAGGACAAATTTTTAGCTACTGGTCAAGAAGCAGCTTCGGATCTGAGACCTTGGAGATTGCTAAAGCCACATTCTTCCAGCCTGCTTTTTGATGGGCACCCCAAGAGTGCGCCAATCCAGAAGTAAGATGCAGAGAAGAATCTAATCCCCTAATTTTCCCCCTTTGGGCTTCTCCGCACCCTGTGGTAGGGATGAGCGTTAAATTCCAGGAAGTTAGAAGCTTGCTGAATCGCTGAGCAGCCTCAGGTGACTTTCCCCGAAAGGGATGCCAGGGCGCGGCGGGGAGTTTGCAAGCACCTGTTCCTCAGTGCTAGTGGGCTGGGGAGTGGGGTCCTAGCAGCAGGGACTGGAGGTGAGCTGAGGCAGATAAGGGACGGGAGCCTTGTGGCGAAAAGTGACCCACCTGTGGGAGAGGCGCTTCCGAGGAGGAAGCGTCCAGCGCAGCCGGTGCGCGCCGCGGACCGGGGGGGTAGAGAGAAGTTTCGCGGCGCCTGCAGCTCCGTGCTGGGGCTTGTGGCTCTCGCTGCTATAAGAAGCCAGAGAAGGGCGGGACGGTCCGCGAAATTTCGCAAGAGAAGCGGAGAGAAACTTGTTTCCTGGAAGAGTTCAAGCTGAGAATCCCAGCTGGAAGGACCGGAACTTCTATACTGCAGTGCTGCTGATGGTGCCGCTGACCCCCGGGAAGCGGGGATTTTAAGGGTTTCGCCGGAGACTTGGCATCTGTGCATCCCAGGGTGATTGAGGTTTGGAGAGGTCTAGGAATCCCCCTTTCCTAAAGGAGCAAGAAGGATCTCTTTGAGTAGCTGAGAAAACAGCACCTGGACTAGGCTTCTAGGCAATTCTTTTGCCATCTTAGTTTATAGAAAAGGTGGTATCTTTCCGCTCTGCCTGGAAGCCATGGGTTCTTATGGGGCTCATGACTTGGAAGATCTTGAGTTTTCAGGTCTTAATTTAGGTAGATTAAAGAAATAAAACAAATGAAAGAGGGATAGGGATACCTTATGATATATATGCAAGTGGATTCGTGTGTCTTTCTACATAGTAGATAAAAACCACAGCCATGGTTGTTTAAGATTGAAATAATCCTGATAACCTATGGAGCAAAGCATCCCCACACTCCCAAACTCTGTAATCTAAATCCCAGAGTCTTCTCAATGATCTCCACCCAGCCATAGGTCTTAAATTCCATAGTATACACTTGCCAAGCTCCAGAGGCCCAGTCACATGGGAGGCCTGTTCCTTCCATGGAAGGGGGTTGTTAAGTCAACTTTCCCTTTGTCTGGATTGCAACTCTCCTCATAGCTTCTTGTGGGGTCGGTCAGACCCCATGTCTTTCAAGAAGTCTTTTCTGAGCCATTGGTTGCAATTAATATTTTCTTTCTCTATACAGTAGTTTATACTTTTAGCATAGTAATTATTGTCTTTCAAAAGAGTTATTATCATGTATGTGTCTCTTGTTCCGGACTGCAGTCTTTGAGGAATGACACTCCAGTCTTTTCAGTCTGGAATTCTTCACAACACCTAGCAAAATGCATTACTTAACAATGGGAATTTATTCTGAGGAATGCTTCATTAAGCAATTTATGAAATATATTCTGAAGAATGTCTCATCAAGCAATTTCATCATTGTGTGAACATCATAGAATGCACTTGCACAAACCTAGATGGTATCACCTACTACATGCCTAGGCTAGATGGTATATAGCTGATTGCTCCTAGTCTACAAACCTGTGCAGTGTGCTACTGTACTGAATACTGTAGTCAGTTGTGACACAATGGTAAGTATTTGTGTATCTAAGCGTAGAAATGGTATAGTAAAAATGTGGTATAAAAGATAAAAAATGGTATGCCTGTATGGAACACTTACCATGAATGGAGCTTGCAGGACTGGAAGTTGCTCTGGGTGAGTGAGTGAGTGTGAAGGCCTAGGATATTACTGTACACTACTGTAGACTCTATAAACACTACATTTAGGCTACGCTAGTATAAGAAATTTTTTTTCTTCAATAGTAAATTACCCTTAGCTTACTGTAACATTTTACTTTTAAACTTTTAGGTTTTAAAGAACTTTTGACTGTTTTGTAATAACACAGCTTAAAACACATATTGTATACTGTGTACAAAATAGTTTTTGTCTTTATATCCTTATTCTATAAGTTTTATTCTGTTTTAAAAGTTTTAATTTTTTTGCTAAAATGAAGACACAGACACACATAGTAGCATAGACCTACACAGAATCAAGATATGCGATATCACTGTCTTCCACCTGTATATCTTTTGTTACTGAAATGTCCTCGGGGCAGTAACGTGCATGGAGCTGTCTTCTGTGATAGCAATGCCTTTTTCTGGAATACCTGCTGAAAGACCTTCCTGAGGCTGTTTTACAGTTAACTTTTTAAAAAATACGAGTAGAAGGAGTACACTCAAAAATAATTTTAAAAGTACATATAATAAGTACATAAGCTAGTAACATAGCCATTTATTTTCATTATCAAGTATTATATACTGTACATAATTGTATGTGCTATACTTCTATATGACTGGCAGTGTAGTAGGTTTCTTTACACCAGCATCACCACAAATGCAAGTAGTGTATTGCTCTGTGATGTTACAACAGCTGCAGTGTCCCTAGGCAAGAGGAATTTTTCAGCTCCATTATAATTTTATGAGACCGTTATTATATACGCAGTGCATCATTGACCAAAACATTGTTAGGTGGTGCATGAGTGTAATTGGTACTTAATATTTATTGCACTCATTAATTAATAAATCTACTGCCAATTATTATATTTTGCAAAAAGTTAATCCGATAGTATTCTTTGGCTGGGGAAGAACTTAAAATATTCATTGATTTTATAGCATCTGATTTTCCCAGTTTGCAGACTAATAGGCAAGAGAGGGGTATGCACCTATGGAAGAAGTTCTTCTGCGTGTCCCTAAGAGTCTTCATAGATGATCAACACAGTTTTGGAGACTTGACCCTTGTCTACCATTTGGTTTTAAGCCTTGATGGGCGCAGAAGCTTGATAAGCACACTGAGCCTGAAACAACCAAAATGGTGACTTGTTAGTTGTTAATGGAATATAAAACAAATAGTTACTATAAAATACAGTTGCTAAGGGCACCAGACATTATGGCCATCACATTCTCTCCATGTAGACATATCCTGTGGAAGCTATTTTATATGCAGAAGACTGCTGGATAAACAGAGGAGTGAGTTATAAAATTCCAAGGTTTACTGACATCTGGTTAAGAGAGTACCTACATCAATGCATGCCATTTAGAAGCAGAAGCTGGGGTCTGTGGACCAGGTCACTCTGGTTTCTAGCTGGTGTTTGGATCCACTATGAGTTGACATAATGGGCAACCATATTCTCAAATGCATCCTCCAAGTAATAACGGAATCATTGCTTTATAAACTTATTATTAGGTGGATAAAAAATTTTGAAATGTGATTTTTATGAGAGGCAGATATATTTCAGTTATGTAAGTTCTTTTCTTTGCCAAAGGCAACTGGAGTCCTAGAAAAGGAAGATTAAATTACTGGGATATGAAGGATGGGAAAAAAATGCCTTTATTAGTGCAAAACTTAAGAGGCACTTGACATATTTATCTTGTGGTTTAAAGATTGATTTTCCCCTTGGGCCTAGGAGGGACACACAATTCATAACTCTCCTAGTCTTTCTTTAAACCCTTGCCATAGGGGAAAATTAAGTTTCCCAAAGATGCCAGCAACCTGAGTACCCAAGGATTTCCTGTTGGCAGGTTTCATCCTTCTTCCTGTAGTTTTATACTCAGAGCTCCAGATAAACCTTCCCAGGTGTTGTGCACCACCAAAGGTTCTTACTTAGGGATTTCCACATTTACTGTGCCCCTGGGTCTTTCCTGTTACTTCCTCTCTCCTCTTCCTACTATGTCAAAGGCCCCAAATGGCAGAATTTAGGCAAACTGATGAAGTAGGCCTAGAGCCAGTGTTCATTAAATGTTATTAAGTGATTGAATACACGTTACCTTTAACATTTTGTATCTCCCTTTCAATGTCATTTTCTCCTTTTCTCCTTTCTCCCCAGTAAAGGAGAAAAATGGTGCTCCCCTCTGCACTATTTTGTGTCTTGGGCATTTATCCCTCTTCCCCAAGGCCTCTCCTTACAGTGTTCCACACCTTCTTATGGGGTGGGAGGGAACTTTCAACAGGTGCCGGACCAGGAGGTGATTGACTTGATGGTCTACAATTAGCATGTATATGCGAATCTCTTATTGACTTAAAGATTTGCCCTCTAGCTGTTTTTGAAAAAAAAATTTTTTTGAAAGCTTCCTAGAGATGTCTCTGTCTAACCCCCAAAAATGAATCTCTATGGCAGAGATTTCAGGCACTCTGGGAGATATATTTGAGTATTGGTGTAAGGAATATTTTGTCTTTTGCTTACCTAGCATCCAGGACCAGGACTAAGTGAAGTGAGTGAGGAGGCTAGGGAACCAAATTTGTGGAGGTGCTCACTCTCAAAACCCAGTCTGCATGAACCTGAAAATAAATGGCTTCTTAAATGTTGCTCCTTTGGTGCCTCACTTGCCTGCTCTAGTCCTGGTCCTGCAGCATCCATTTCTCTTTGCTGATTATATCTTCATTTTCCTTTGATAAATGCCCTTGCACAATCTTGATTCATGTGGTTCAAGTTGAACAGACAGCACTACTGGGGTTCCAGGATCAGGCACCTGACTTAGGCTTGGTCATTCAAAGCATAAAGCCTTGTCCACAGTGATTGGTTCAGTGATGGCATATGACCTGAGGTGGGCCAATAGGAATCTTTCCTAGAACAACCTGGGAAGCAGCACACTCTTTATAAAGCCTTGTGGAACTGCTAGAAAGCAAGCCTGGGTCACTGTGAGGAGAAAGTCAGCATGAGAAAGAGGCCACTTCAAGAGAAAAGAGAGCGAAGAGATGAGAAGAGACAGATTTCTGCAATTGTTAGAGTGCTGTATCTGAAGAAAGCTGTATACTCTGGGCTTTTTAGTGACATTAGTCAATAACTGAATGTCTGTTATTTGTATAAAATGGGATTGGGTAGGAGGAGAAAGGCACCTGCTCAGTCAGACTTCTGTGATTGTAATGCCTACTGAGGTGATTTCATCACAACATGCGGTCAGAATGAGGAAGGCATTTGTTGTTAAAAAAACAAAGCAAAACAAAAACGTTTCTGAGTTGTCTTGTAGTAGTTTTGGGACTTGGATAATCAATTTCTGTGACTGAAGTTTTTCAGCGAATTCCTGGGATATTCAGAAATTCATTTTCCTGTCTCAGGAAACTTTTTTTCTACTTCTTTCCTATTCTAGTGCGGGTGGACAGATAGAATCCTTCTTCTCCACTTTCCTGAAACTGCAAAGGGTATAGTGAAGAAACCAGGCCACTGACCTGGTTTTAACCAATTTCTAGGACTCCTGCCAACACAGACCAGGAAGTAAAACCAAACAATATTTTACTACCCACCTGTACCCAAAAAAAGTACTGATGGGAAAATACGTCAGACACTGACAGTATTGGAGTCTGAACTAGGGATAATGTCAGGAATGACAATAAAGAACTTAAAAATAAAACCTAAGGAACTTGACTTTAGGTTCAAGAGAAGGTTGAAGAGGAAGAGTTGAGTATGTGGGTTAAGTGAATAATAATATTTTAAAACATCACTGACAAAGCCTAGAAGTGACAGACAGCTGCGGCTACTTCTAGAAATTGAAAATAGGCAAGGAAACCCTTTCCTCTTAATCTGGGTCTCTGACTCCCTGGATTACAAGGTCTGTGTTAATTTTGGAGGCTTCTAAGGCACTGGTAGGGCTATGGACTGACTATCACCAATAGGAATCTGGAGGTGGCCCAAGACCACACCTGCTGACCTCAGAAGAGGTCACTTAAGCACGATGTTACCAAAGAACAAGATGTGCAAAATAGTTTGAAGAGATGGAGAAATATTTGAGTTAATTTTTTGATAAATGCAGCTGGTATTAACAGAGATGTTCTTTTTGTAATTCGAAAACTGAAGATATGTCATCTCATTTCACCCCAGCGTGCTGGTATACACTATGATATATCTAGCTGCTAGCAGAGCTATGAATCAATAGTTGAGTGATAGTTACTGTTAGTACTGGAAGTATTATTGGCAACAGCAATTCCAGTCCAGGCAATTTGTGCCTAGTGCCAGTAAAGGAAGGTTACTTAGATTTTTCACGTGCTAAAGAGGAGACAAAAATAAATTAAAAAAAATTAGAGTGAATGTAATCCTGGTCACTTTCAAATACAATTAGCAGGGAAAATGGTATCAAACCAATCATAGGAGGAAAAGCAAAGGACAAGAATACTGAAAATATGAGGCTATTTTTTTCTTCATTTTCTAACTGTAGAGATCAATTACTTGCTAAAAGTTATTTTCTTTCTTGGGGTTTCTTTAAACATAATTATATACATTATTTTTATGCTGATAGTATTAACTATAGATGATTCTATAGTACCAAATACAGATGATTTATGTTCACAGAATGTTTGCTAAACAATTGATTTAGTTACTATAGATTGTTTTACATTACATAACACTTTAGTTTAAATAATTAAAATATGTAAAGAATTGATGCAAAATTCAAGATATAAAAGGGGTATGTTGAAAAGCTGTTTTCTGCAGACATTGAGCTCTCCTGTCTGGTGGCAACCATGTTGATGATTTATTGGGCTCCTTTCATAGACAGACTATGCATATAAAAGCATATATATTTGTTCTTAAAAATTACAAATGGTGGCCAGGCACGGTGGCTCATGTCTGTAATCCCAGCCATCTGGGAGGCCAAGGTGAGCAAATCGCTTTAGCCCAGGAGTTCGAGACCAGCCTGGGCACAAAACTAGCACAAAAAGCACAAAAACTAGCCAGGTATGATGGTACACGCCTGTAGTCCCAGTTACTCAAGAGGATGAGGTGGGAGGATCGCTTGAAGCTGGGAGGTCGAGGCTGCAGTGAGCTGTGTTCGTGCCACTACACTCAAGCCTGGGTGACAGAGCAAGACCCTGTCTCAAAAACAACAACAACAACAAAAATAGAAGTGGAAGCCTACTAGTCACATTCTTCTACACCTTCCTTCTTTTCAGTTAACACTGTAACTTAGATATCATTCACAATAGAGCGGTCAAGGCAGTCCTATGTCAAACCGCACTCATCCATGCCCACCTCCTTCACTTGCTCTCCTTTACTCTGCTCTTCATTATTTCCATGGCACTCATTACTTTCTGACATACTGTCCTTTATTTATTTATTACATTTAGTGTTTTTCTTTCCTCTGGAACTCAAGAGCCATGAGGACAAAGATATTTGGGGTAATTTTCACCCTACTGTATATGTACTACTTACAATGGTGACCAGCACATAGTAGGGTCTCAATAAATATGTTGAATGAGTGAATGAATGGTTTGAAGGGAAAATGATGGACTGGTAGAAACCTATAAAACAAGTATGCAGAAATATAAGATCTTTGAAATCATTCATGTCAAAAATGTATTGGCGAGGTTAAATCAGTGCTTCCCTAGCTAAAGCAGAATGCTCAAGTAACTGCCTCTACTGATTGCCAGTTTGTGCTTAAATTTATTCAGAAAAGGCCAGATGCCTCCAGCTACTTTATCTCTTGCTGTTCCCAGGGTTCTGCTTTTTTTCTTCAGACTCCTTTTTAATCTATAACATTTTCATTTAATTACTTCTTTCCCAACTCCATATCTCCTATGTCTGTAACAGCATTCTGTGAAAATATAATAGAGTTCCTAAGCCCTTTTTTTTTGGAAAGGATCTCTGTAGTGAGATATTGCTTACTAGGTCCCAGGAGTCAGCTGTTATAAACAGTCTGTGGAAGAATGTGCAGCATTCATTATATAGAAGGAAGTGGAGACTTCCCTCTTCATATTACAGAACTGTACAGCAGCTGCTGAAAGAGTTTTGATGCCTCAGAGCTGTCATCTCATTTTGCGTGTGTAATGACTACAGGAAAGAGGATGTGGACATGTACTATCAATTGGTGTAAGTAAAAAAAAAACATTTTTAGCAGTAAAAAAAGGAAGTGAAGAAAAACAAAACAAATGGCTTATTCTACCAGTCCTCTTTAGATATCTGCTTTGGTTGGGCTATTGGCTATTTGGGAATAGTCTTAATTTGTGCTTTCTTGCTTTTTGTATAGCAGTGATTATAGCATAGATTTTACACATGAGAAAGGCCACACAGGAAAGAATCTTTAAAAGCAGGGGGAGGTAGGTTATAAACTTTTATGTTATTCAAATGTGAATTAATTAAAACTCCAAATCAGAACTAGTTTAACATTGAAATTAAATTCTGGGCCATTCATAACTTTATGACTATCCCACAAGAAGATTGTTCATAGGCAAAAGAAGTATCTTAATTGAACACTAGAAATTTAAATACAGAAATTTGTCAAATCTTGTCAAAATCCATTGGCTAGAAATAAAGGATTATTATTGTCAGTGGTTGACTTCTGTCAGCCTTGGTGCCCCCTTTTCCTCCTCAAAGAGTAAAGCTTCACTTGTCTAGAGGGAAGGAAGGCAAGGAAAGGACACAAGAAATCCACACAGATTCAGTCAAGTTCATGGACTTCAATCTAGGTATGCCCTCAAGGCTCTCACTAAGAAATCCTTTAGTTAATTCTAAGAAGTCTAGTTTTCAGCCTCCTGTGCCTGAACAGAACAGAGGTAAAAGACAGGAAAATTTTTAAAAAGCAGACTTAAGGACTCCAAACACAATTGTCTAGGATAACTTACTGTACAAGCAAAACAATCAGGAGATACTTAGGAAATTACCATATATATCATACCAGAATTAATTTTTATATTGATCATCTTTTATGACCAGAAAAAAACAGAATTGTTTAGTCTACATCAATAATATAAAAAATGGGGTAAGGCCGAGCACGGTGGCTCACACCTGTAATCTCAGAACTTTGGGAGGCCAAGGCGGGCGGATCACGATATCAGGGGATTGAGACTATCCTGGCTAACACGGTGAAACCCCATCTCTATTAAAAGTACAAAAAATTAGCCGGACATGGTGGTGGGCACCTGTAGTCCCAGCTACTCAGGAGGCTGAGGCAGGAGAATGGTGTGAACCTGGGAGGCGGATCTTGCAGTGAGCCAAGATCGTACCACTGCAGTCCAGCCTGGGAGACAGCAAGACTCCATCTCAAAAAGAAAAAAAAGAAAAAAGAAAAAAAAGAAATGTTGTAAAAATAATCTTAATAGCATTTCCATCTCAAATGATTGTAAAGTAATAAAAAATCCATTGTCAGTTTTTGATATGGATCTTTTTTATCCACCTTCCTTCTCACTTAGATGCTATTCATATGGTCACAGCATCTACCTTTTCCTTACTAATAGCTGCCCCACTTTCATTTCAAATGTCTCATTTTCTGTTCATTCTCTCTTATCCATCCAGCTCACTTACCCTGCTTATCCCAGTCTTGCAAGTTACCAAAGTTTTCTAATCCCCTGACTTTGTTATTTAGTTTTTATACTCATCATATTCATCACATTCTCTATCTTTCACTTCCTAATCTTACCAGCTGTGATTTCACATACTGTCATGATGATTTTCTTACAGATGCTTCTTGATTACCTTGGCCATCTCTTTGTCACTTTTTTGCCTGGCAAAATTTCAACACGGTTATATTGAAGTGACTGCCTACTTTGCATCTTCACCCAAGCAGCTAAATGTTACTGGAGAAAATAAAATAATTGTTGCTAGCTTTAGTTATTTCAAAACCGTGACCACAAATGTCAGGGCGTATTACACTTAGTGGCATCCTACCACACCTGTGGAGCATATTCCGTTTCTAACTCTCTAGAATGATTTCTCAAACCTCTTCTAGTTCCTTTACCGCTCACTCACTCACAGGTTATGATCCCACCATAATCTCATTTTCCCACCTCTAGTTCTACTAGCTCACTATATTCATGCCCACATACTCTTCCAACTCTCGTTGCTGTAAGGCAATTCCCTCCTGATGTGCTTTGGATTCCCACCTCATACCATCATAAAGAATTCACTCCTCCAGACCAGATGCAGTGGTTCATACTTGTGATTCTAGCACTTTGGGACGCAGAGGTGGGCGGGTCACTTGAGGTTAGGATTTCTAGAGCAACCTGGCCAACATGGTGAAACTTTGTCTCCCCTAAAAATACAAAAATTAGCCGGGCGTGGTGGCATACGTCTGTGATCCCAGCTACTTGGGAGGCTGAGGCAGTAGAATTGCTTGGACCTGGGAGGCGGAGGCTGCAGCGAGTGGCGATTGTGCCACTGTGCTCCAGCCTGGGTGACAGAGGGAGACTGTCTAAACAACAACAACAACAACAACAACAACAACAACAACAACAACAATTCACTCCTCCAATTTCCCCCGCTTTTTCAGTTGTCAGTTCATTCCTTTCCACTGGGCCATATCTAACAGTGTGCCACGGTAACTTAATGCACCAACCTTGAACATTCTATCACAGGATGTTTGCCTGTTGCAGTTGCTATTGCTTCTGCTTGGAAAGCTCTTTGCTCAGATCTACTAGTGGCTACCTCATTATTCTGGTCTCAGCTAAACTTCCCTACTAGCGGCCTTTACCGGTCTTCTTAGTTCAAATTAGCTCTTTCATCCACCACTTTTCAAGCAGGCCTCGTATGTCACATTACACAATTTTATTTTTTTTTCATATTATGGAAGTATCTTATTTTTTATCGATGTGTTCATGTTTTGTTTTGTTTCATTTTTCACTGGAGTATAAGCTCCTTGACAGTAGGAACTGTCTCTTCTTTATTGTTGTAGAACATGCCTGGCATACAATAATAGATATTTAATAAATACTGATAGACTGATGGATTGACTATTTAATGGTGGTAATGTCAATGATTTGGATGATTTAGGCTGGACATGGTGACTCACACATGTAATCCCAGCACTTTTGGAGGCTGAGGTGGGCTGATTACTTGAGGTCAGGAGTTCAAGACCAGCCTGGCCAACATGGTGAAACCCCGTCTCTACTAAAAATACAAAATTTAGCCCAGCATGGTGGTGGGCGCCTATAGTCCCAGCTGCTAGGGAGACTGAGGCAGGAGAATTGCTTGAACCTGGGAGGCAGATGTTGCTGTGAGCTGAGATCGTGCCGCTGCACTCCAGCCTGGGCAACAGAGTGAGACTCTGTCTAAAAAAATAAATAAATAAAATAAAATAAAATAATTTGGAAGATTTTGTTCCCCAACAATGCTGAATAGAATATGTATTACTGTATTTACTCCTTCAGACAAACCTATTTCTATAAGGGTAGTGAATAATTACAATACCAACACTACTACTAATAAAAGTGCTTATATAGAACTTCCTATATGCCAGATACTCTTCTGAACACTTTATAAATATTAACTTACTTAAGCAACAGCCTTGTGAAGCAGATATGATTATAAATTCTATTTTACAAATGAGGAAACTGGGGCACATTACAATTAGGTGCTCCCCTCACTGAGGTTTCATAGTTGCTTCAATGCAAAAAATATTGAGTCAGGTTTATCTTACATGAATTCCCTCAGCAGCCTCACATGTGTAAGTGGTACTTTCCACAAGAAGAAACAACTATTTATAGGAAGTATTAGGAAATATGGGGACTACCATTGATTGCAGATTTACCAAGAACTGTGCTAGGCATTGTGGGAGCTACCTAAGAAGAATAAAACAGAATCCTTCCTAGAAAGACGTAGTATTCTTCTATGTATAATAATAAGTCTAAGAAGGACTATACATCTATAAAGAACTGCATAATATCACTAAATACAATGAACAGATAGGTTGATAAAATATTTATACCTTTGCATGCATACTTCTGATTTTTAGATGACAATATGCTTTCTATTTTGAAGACATAGAAATATTTATGAAGTTGGATATGTGGATAAAGGCCACATCATCATACATTGGCCCCTAGATTTTAAAATCTTAAGATATGTGAAAAGTATTGGATCAAAAAATGAATATCTCTATTTGGGCATCATGCAGTCTGCCCTTTCTGAAGAATGTGACCGCAAGTATTAGTGGCTACTCCTAGTTCAGACACCATTTTTTCCCTTGCGTTACATTAAATCTTTTCTCCAATTATTTTAGGTTAATTGTAAACATAAAAACATTCATTTAGAAGAAGTGGCTACATGCCAGTAGATGAACTATAAATTACTTAAAACACAAAGAGTTAATTTAAGCATAAATATAGGCAACATATTTTAAACCCTTCAGTAATATCTCCAATGTGGGTTAGCCTATTTCACTAGAGAATTGGGAACACCCTTAGGCAGTTGTGACTAAGGGGACGTCTGTGTTTATCTTGTTTTTATACCCTATAGTGGCCCACACCCTTCCGTGCTGGTCTAGACCCATCTAATTTCAGAGGTAATTGCTGAGAATTCCTGGTTTGTGTTTATAATTTCTGTTACACCCCTAAAATATTTTAACTTTCTGTCTTAGCTACAGATTATACCAACTCCATTTTTATTCTGTAGCTATATATATTCCCTATGATTTTTGTACAGATCTGCAAATGTCAGTAATTATGTGCAGTTTTAAAAAATAGTATTATCTACTAATAGTGTTGTCAATTGAGAAAAATAATGAGACAAGTCTTAATCATTTTAGGAGATTTATTTGCCAAAGTTAAGGACACGCCCGGGAGACAGATCTATGCCTTTCTCTGAAGATGATTTTGCGGACTCCAAATTTAAAGAGGTAAGGGAGGGATATTGAGAAGTACACAATTTTCTTTTTTCTTTTCTTTGAGACAGAGTAAGACTCTAGAGTGTGGTGGTGTGATCTTGGCTTACTGAAACCTCCACCTTCTGGGTTCAAGCGATTCTCATGCCTTAGCCTGCTAAGTAGCTGAGATGACAGACGTGCACCACCATGCGCGGCTAATTTTTGTATTTTTAGTAGAGACAGGGTTTTGCCATGTTGGCCAGGCTGGTCTCGAACTCCTTGGCTCATGTGATCTGCCCACCTTGGTCTCCTAAAGTGCTGAGATTACAGGCATGAGCCACTGTGCCTAGCCAAGAAGTACACATTTTTTCATGTAGGAGGTGGATAAGGGAAAATAGTCATTCTTGGCTTTGTCTGGCTCAGTGAATCTGCATTTTTACATAAGGTAACATAGATAGGACAAGGTTCAGGGAATCTGCATTTTTACATAAGATAACAAACACAAATGGAGCTGGGGAACAATCAAATATGCATTTGTGCCAGGTGAGCAGAGGGGTAAATGCATCTGTAAAGATAAGCTATCAGTTTACATTGCCCTGGTGAATTTTAACAGAAATGCTTTAGGGTAAACATCTTGGAGCTCATCAGGAATTTCCTTGTGGGGAAAATATGAGGGAGGTGTGTAGTTTTTCATCTTGTAGCCATCTTAATTGGGAACCAAAAAGGGTAAGCAGATTTGTGTGACCCAGTTCCTGGCCTGACTTTTCCCTTTGGGTTAATGAGTTTGGGGTCCCAAGATTTATTTTCCTTTTACACTGGCTGTAAGAAAAAATAAGTGCTTTGTGCTTTATGTTGGATCATCTTTTAGTAAAGTTTCTGTAGCTAGAATATGTGGGATATTAGGAATCTTTGGTATAGTAGGTTAAATTGTGTCCCTCAAAAAGAAATGTCTAAGCACTAACCCTTGGTACCTGTGAACGTGGCCTGATTTGGAAACAGGGTCTTTGCAGATGTTACTAGTTAAGGATCTTGAGATGAGATAATTCTGTATTTAAAGTGGCCCTAAATCCAATAACTGGTGTCTTATAAGAGAAAGGAGATGGAAATTTGAGATACAGAGACATAGAGAAAAGGCCATGTGAAGACAGTCAGAGGTTAGATTTTTGTGGCCCCAAGGCAAAGAATGTCAAGGGTTGCTGGCAGACACTGGAAGGTAGGAGTGAGACATGGGAGAGATTGCCCCTCCAAGCTTCCAGAGGGAACCAATGCTGCAGACATCTTGATTTTGGACTTCTGGCCTCTAAAACTGTAAGATAATACATTTTTGTTGTTTTAAGTCACTAATTTTGTGGTAATTTGTTACAGTGGCTTTAAGAAGTGAATATACCTGGTTATAGGCAAGAAAATAAGTTCCGGCTTGAGTAATGCCATGAAGATGCTCTCCTATTACTGACCATTGCATCCTTTAAGGTTATTTTCTGTCGTATATCATCAAATACGTCAGTCCTCTGAGCCCAAGCTAAGCCATCATATCCCCTGTAACCTGCACATGTACATCCGGATAGCCTGAAGCAACTGAAGATCCACAAAAGAAGTGAAAATAGCTTTAACTGATGACATTCTACCACTGTGATTTGTTCCTGCCCCACCCTGATACGATATATTCTGCCCTGGCCCCCCACACTTTAGAAGGTACTTTGTAATATTCTCCCCACCCTTGAGAATGTACTTTGTACGCCTATCCCAAACCTGTAAGAACTAATGATAATCCCACCACCCTTTGCTCACTCCTTTTTCGGACTCAGCCCACCTGCACCCAGGTGAAATAAACAGCCTTGTTGCCCACACAAAGCCTGTTTGGTGAACTCTCTTCACACGGATGCGCATGACAAAATGTACACTTTATCTGTGTTAAGGATTATTTCTCCCACCCTTTATAGTAAAAGCAACTCAGTACCAACTACCTAAATAAAGACTAATCTGTACTTCTGTGGGTTTACTTTTTAAATATTCCATGTGCTTTACATATACACTTACTATAAAATTCCTATTGTTATCATATGTTTAGTAATATTTTAATAAACAATGGTCAACTTAGGATTTTGGTAAAACTAAAAAATTTTTTTTTTTTTGTAGAATCTGGAGCCTTCTAGAGAAGTTTTAATGAAAATTGTGCAGAGAGAAAGCATGCTTAGCAATATGATCTTAGAAACCTGAGATTGCCATTTGTACTTACGGGTTTTCAAGACACAGAGAGAAAACCATGTTGTGCTGGGATAACTGAAGGAACTCCCCTATACCCATTTTTCTCCAGGGCCCTTCTGGGAGCCAGTTTTGTGGTGAATTTATTGGATGTTACTTCTCAGAGTGTATCAGAGATTCTTCACATTCGTGGACTTTAATCTTCCCCTTGTCAGCTGCAGCCACAGTTGTATTTCTGCACTCTCTGAATTCTCAGTGGTCTTAATATTTCTAGAAAGTGAAAGTTGGCGTTCATTTAGTCAGTAATCACAGTTGGTGAACAGTAATTATCGTTGTAGTTTTACTAAAAGGTGCAACCAAGAGTTCTTAATCTGGAGTCTGTGTATTCAGATGTAGGGGGAGGGGAATATTTATTAAGCTCAAACTGAAAATGAGAATTTCTTTCAACTATAAATGTAGGCTCTAAACCACGGAGCCATGGAGTACTACATTGTATTAGTATATACCTGTGATTCTGTTACAATAGAAACCTCTACTGATTTTTAAAATTTCCTCACATGGGGTAGTTGTCTTGAAATATTGTACATGGTAATTACCATACTGAAATTACGGGAGTTATTTAATATATTAACAAAGAAGTTGCATATTATTATACAACAAAACTTTACATTCTATTTGTATTATATGTAACAACTCTTTTGCTGTCACATTGAACAAAACTTATTAGGTTTTCTGCCAAAGGGTGTACTAGGTTATAATCATCAATCATTGGCAGCTCTCAATTTTTGGTTTTGCATGTGTGAAAATCTTTACTCTGCCTTTCTCATATATTGACCTACCTTGTTTGATTTGTCACTGGAAATGAAAAGAAGCATGCTACCCTCAGAATGCTAGTGCTAGAAGGCACAAAGTCATTTTATAAGACAAGAGAGGCAATAGAGGAAGGAAGGTCATGTAGAAAGAGTGTCATGGAATTTCCTTTATGGAAATGAAAATGCTATGTATTTGTATTACTGTGCTTTTCATAATGGCAAATGATTCTGCTGATGGAATGGTTTTCTGAGTGTATGGGTGTGGCCGGATTAACTCTGATATATCATGTAATTGCACTTCTCTGATGTTCAAGGCAAGCAGAGCTTATTATTTTTGCCTCTTTAGGGCTAACGGCTGCAGAATGCTCTTTCTTTTCTGAACTAGATTTTTAAACTACCAGTAACAAAATCTATGTACATATTTACACATGAATGTTTGAGTAGCAGAATCATATTCATTCAACAACATTTGTTAAGTGCTGACTATCTGCTAGGCCTGTGCTGTGGACTGTTGGTTTACAAGCTAACACTATCAGCCTTCTCAATAGACCCCTTTTGTGACTTTACAGAGAGGCTGGAAGACATCGTGCTGTCAACTATGTTCTTCTCCAAATCAGATTTTTCTCTTCAGGATCACTTTCCTCCTCAGATCCCCTTTCAGAATCCTGTTTCTACTAATTTTACTCTCTTTTAAGCATTTTCAAACTCTGAGTTCACTCGTCCTTTCTCCTGAAACCCCCTATTGCTACAATCAGATCTTCAATATCCAAGAAAGGAAAAAGAAAAAAACAGAAAGGCTCATGGTCAGTCCTCTCTTTTCTGCTTTTCTTCTCCTAATTTACTTGAAAGACTTCTCCTTTCTAATCTAATATTCTCTCTCATCAAGCTACTGAAAATGCTCAGTCATTTTTCAATTGTGAATTTTGGTGGCTATTCTTAAACTCTCAATTTTCCGACCTCTCTGAGGTGCTTAAAACAGTGACCACACTCTCCGTATAACTCCTTAACATCATCAGCGTATGCTCTCCTGATCTCCTCTGCTTTTCCTGTGGGATTTTAGTTGTATTTCCCCCATCTATTTATTCCTAAACATGGACCCTCCTCGAGGGTCCTTCGATGTATGCATCCCATACAGCCTACAGAACTATGAGCCAATTAAACCTCTTTTCTTTATAAATTACCCAGTTTCAGGTATTTCTTTATAGTGATGTGAGAACAGATGAATACAGGCTTCATGGTGGGAAAACAGACAAAAACTGACTCCCCTATTTACTAGCTATGTGGCTTGGGGCAAGTCACTAAACTTGACTAATACCTCATGTGATTACTGGAGGAATAAAATGAGATTATATTATGAAAATATACCATGTAAATGGAAGAGAGCTATGCAATAGATGTTTATTGTTATTATTGACATACTTGGTCAGTCTGGTATGATACCTCTAAGAACATGGGAATGAAGAAATTAAGAATTTTCTCTTTATAGATAAATTGTAAAATTAGTCCTTGTGAAGGGCAGGAGGTCTTCTAGGCCAGCAAGACTGACCTCTATTATATTTGAATATATTAATTTATCTAATAAGTGAATGTACCAATCAGAAAGGGGATGAGTCAGACTGAAATCTTGATTGATGATAGATTCAATCAATTATAACTCCAATGCTACTTCCTTCAAGAACTCTCTGATTATTTAATCTACAGTAGCCTTTGTTTCTGAACTCCTATGTAATTTGTTAAACTCCTTGTCCAACTGTCATACTAAAAAAATGTCATTAGCAGGGTTGGATCGACAGAAAGACAAGACATAAATACCCTTTGAGTACATAAAATGCGTTTTACTTATAGTAATAATGCAGTAGAAAACACTGTTTTGATAAATGATAGCAAGATCAGCAGCATCATCTGAGACAAAGATTCAGACTTCCTGTGACTTTATCTAGCCAGGGGTTACACAGCTGTGAGCGCAGATTACAAGTCCTTTTGCAAGCATAACTTGTCCCCTTCCATGCCCAATGGTCCAGGTATACCTCTTCAACCTCAGCATTATTTGATGAAAAATACAATTGTGGCAGTACGTTCATTCATTACTCTGAGACTCTTGAGACTAATTCAGCTGATCCAACCACATTCTTGAACTCAGATCTGTAGAAGCAGAATAGGCATCAGTATCCCAGAATTCTTTGGATTCACACTAAGAAACTCTTAAACCATCTAAAAGATTTCCCCCTAGAATTATTAAATCACTTTAACAAAAACATAGAGCCTTGTAATATTCACTGGTGTGCTATATCCCTCATAGATTATAAATTTATAGAAAGAAGAGATTATACTTTATTTTTAAATCTTCCATGTACCCAGCATAAAGCCTTGTGTATAACTATAAAAACAGAAAATTATTAACAAATAAATCTTCATTATTAACATCTAAAACATGGATGCCTACTTAATCCTTTTGCCTTTCCTATTTTCTGAAGACTCCTACTTGTTCTTTAAAACACTTTGATCATTTATTACCTTGTGTGTGACATCTTCCTGACATTCTGCAAGAAGCTAGTCAGCACCCTCTCCCATCATATCCTCAATGGCACTTTAGACACAGCTTTACAAGAACTGTTTTAACTGTGTTGTAATAACATATTCTCCACCAGACTGTGAATTTGTCTAACGCTTGGACCATGATTTATTCATTTTTGTGGTCCTTTCCAGTGGTGACAAGTAGGGCATGGCATTGAGACTGTTCATCATAAGTGCTTATTTAAGGAATGAGTCCCTAGGTGCTCCCTTCCCATGAGTGCATGGTATTGTAATGGAACCTCCAGCAGTGTGATTAGTATGTCCTCTTATGTAGAAAACCAACATAACAGTGGGTAAAAATATGGGCTCCAGAACTACATTAGTTGGGTTGAATTCTGGATCTGCTACTTACTAGCTGTGTGACTGGGGTAAGTAACTTAACTTCTCTGTGCCTCAGTTTCTTTGACTGTAAAATGGAATATTAATATCTCACAGAGTTGTACTAAATGAGATAATATTTGTAAGGTTCCCAGTAGATGTTGGCAATTATTATTAGAGAATTTTTCAGTACATGGCTACTGAATTTAGTAAATTGGTAGGGGGTGGGGAAGAATGGAATCAGGTATTTTGCCTCATTTTAAGAATGACTTTACTTATTTTTTCCTTCCATTAGTTTCTTCTCATGTTTTTACCTTTCCCTTCCTCTTCTTACTTTTCTAATCCTGTTCCATTTCTTCCTCTTAAATTGAGCGGGAGGAGGTGTTAGTGATAATCAGTGTCAGAATTGGAAGTTGAAAAAGCAATCATTCTTGGAAGTTACTAGATTAAGCAGAGTAGACTATAGTAATAATAAGAATTTGATATGTAGGAGTCATTTGGAAAGGATTCCTGGATGTGGGCCTAAAAGTTTTCAGGAGGAGTATCCAAAAATTAAAGGAATATGAATTGGCCAAGAGATGAAATGCATTTGATATCTTTTACCCTTGGTGGCTATTTCATAATTCTTTACTTAAAGCAAATAAAATGCCACTAACATTTTGGATAAGCTATACTTCCTTAACTAAGGGAAACCAACTAAAGCTAGATGAAAGGAAAGAATCCAGGGCTCCAAAGTTGAGATTCCCTTATTTATAAAAAGGTTTACACTTCAAGGTGTGCACCTATAAATCTTCTTCATCTTTTGATTATTATGTGAATTCTAAAATTTCTTTTGGCCAAATTTTAGCTTCTTAGTGTTGATTGTAATTTGATCATTAGTAGTTACATAAAATATGATGTAGCCAGGGCTATTTACATTGCTTTGTCCTTGAAATTCTAGGTATATTTGACTGTCTCTCTTTAACAACTTGTAATACAGTCATTGTATACCATAGACCAGAACTACAGAATTCTTGACTAGAAACTCTTTTTTCTTGCCATTTTTGTCTAGAAGTTCATTTTGGTACTAGGACAGTGCCAAAATATGCCCTCTTTAATGCCTTTAGCTTAACCAGGTTAGTTCATTACAAAAACAGGTATTCACATAGTTAGCCTAAATTTTAAGTGTGCTTCCTCATCCCTTAAGTAATACTGTGTTTCCTATATAATCAATTATTTGGGAAATCAAGAGGGCTGAGGTAGAATACAAGGGTGGCTATCATGTGATTATGTTTGGATGAGGTAGATTTCAAGTCTGGAATTAAGACTGATATGCTAAATGCATTATTCAAGCACTGGGAAAAAAGCCTAAAGTTAAAAAAAATTTAAAGTAAATCTTACATGAAGTAACTTTGTGCTTAGTAAGTAGAGTGCTTTGGGGAATAAGATGAACATGAGAGAGAAGCATATATGCTATGGTAATTGGAAGCTGCAACAAAACTATCCACACATGACTGGAAATGGATTCTGATGACACATTAGCCTCAAAGGTGAAGCTTGAGTGGCTTCTAAGGCCATCAAAACTCAAGGGTAAGGGAGCATATAGGCTTATTTACAGTGTTCTTCTATTAAAGATGCTGAAGGGATGGCTCACAAGGTCAATGTGAGACACATTTTAAATGAACTGCTCTCCTGGATTTCTTCAAGGCCCTGCTTACAAACTATGCCTCATTTAACAGAGGCACCCAAATCAAATGTCCTTGTTTTCTTTAGTTTTTTCAGAATATCCAAGCAGAAACTGATGAGCAAATCTGTCATTTTCATATTTTCTGAAATAGTGTATTTATCTAATTGTTTAAAGGGATATATTGTTTCTTTTAACTTTTATTTTAGGTTTGGGGTACATGTTCAGGTTTGTTATATAGGTAAACTTGTGTCTTGGGGGTTTGATGTGCAGATTATTTTACTACCCAGGTATTAATACTAAGCATAGAACCCAACAGGTATATTTTTTTCTGATCCTCTACTTCCTTCCACCCTCCACCCTCTAGTAGGCCCCAGTATCTGCTGTTCCCCTAAAAGATATTTTAAAATTACTTTTAACTGCACAATTTGAGTAGATTGGTAGGTTTATGCCACAAAATTTAATATATCAATTCTGGAATTAGTAAAAATATCAGTCTGTTTATGGATACATGTTCATTATGGAGAACTTTACCAGTGGTAAGGTGATGGGGCATATGGAAACTTTCATCGAGTAAGAGATTGAGAGGGTATTTCTGTTTTCTCTGGTTATTCCCTATGACCACAAAAATCAGGAGGTGGTGATGAATAACAGATTCAAAGATGTAAATAACTAAATTTTACTTGACTAACAAACTATAAAATATGATACCTGCTTATGAACCAAAAGTTCAGATGAAGGATGAGAAGGGTGTGAATTCAAAAGGACTTCTATTTAATACCTTTTTAAAATTTGTTTTTAAATTGTGGCAAAATACACATGGCAAAATTTACCATTTTAATTGTTTTTAAGTGTACAGATGAATGGTACTAAGTACCTACACATTGTTGTACAAACTTCACCACCATCCATCTCCAGAATTCTTATTTAATATTGTTTTTTGAGGTGAAAGTCTTCTGTCTCTAATTCAACCCAACAATTATGAAAATCAAAGAGTAGAGCTACTTTAAGGAATATAAGAAATGGGAATCATGACTAAAGGTAGAACTTAGAGACATACATTTGGCATGAGTAGAAAAAGAGGAACAGGCAGGTTCACCATATTTCAAGTGATTTCATGGTATAAATACTATTTATATATGAATACACTTAATCTGGTCTGGCATCTGATGTCTGTACAAAATGTCAATGCCTAAAACCTTGGTATATGTTCAATTGTCAAGGATTAAATCAGATGCTGTGCTGTGTGTTGCTCTGGCCACAAATTGGATAAAAGGGCAGGGGTTGTTATTTCTGTTCTGGGGCTCGGTTCCTCTTAGCTCCCAGAGGTTTAATGACTTCTTCTTGCTATAACCTCATGTCTCCCATGTCCATAATAGGCAGAAGAACTTTAGGTCATACAGAAGGCTTTACTTTCCCATGTTCTGCATGGTTAGAGAAGGGCTGAGAACGGTGAATAGTTGACACCAGGATTAGAGATCAGGGGAGTCTAATGAAGTTGGAAATATGCAAGAAGGTCTGGAAGAATCTCTGTTTCCCTTCATACCAAGCCAGAGTTTTGATGGCAGTGGCTGCTGCCATCATGCCCATGGTCTGCAGCAGGGAATCTTGGATGGGGCTGCACACTCCAGGAAGCCAGTGAGAGCCCTGCCCCTTCTGAATTGGGATGGGAGCTCCCCATGCTTCTGCAGCCACCCAAACTGCAGCTGCAGACCCAGGCCTCCTGCTCTAGGGAGTAAGCAGTAGCACCACCCAGGAAGGACTGCAGCTGAGGATGGAGCCTCCCGGTGCTCTTGTGGGAGATGGGAACAGGCAGGATCTGCCTTCCCTGGTGTAGCTGCAGCCACGCCACCCGTGGCTGCAGACCTGGGCCTCCCACTCCCGGAAGCAGGCAGGAGCCTGGGACAAGTTCGGGAGCCCTGCCCCTTCCAAGTTGGCTGTGCAGGAGCTCCTGGGTGCAGCTGCGGCCTGCAGCCTGCACCCTCGGGGACCCCAGGAAGAGCCCCCAACTTCTTGCAAGCTTGGGAGTGTCTGCTCCCACTGCCTGGCCTCTCTCCACTCCCCACGCGCCTGCTCTGATCTTGGAGCGAGAGTGGGGGCCAATGTCAGGGGCCATGAAATAACAGCGGGAGACAGGTTGATTCCTGGCTGGAAGGGGGCAGGTCCCCAATAAGGCCCCACCTTCAGGATAGGGAGGGCCTGAAGGCTGGGAGCCAGGTTACCAGTCCCGTGGACTAGTGTGAGGACTACTGGTGCCTCTTCTGGGCCCACCCGTGGCCGCTCATGGACCAATCTGAGCACTTTCTCCCCTCTGAGGCCCATAAAAGTGCTGGGCTCAGCCAGAGCAAGCCAGAGGATGGCCAGAGGATGAAGAGGGCAGAGAAAGGATGGGACAGGATGACAAGGTGCAGAGAGGAGTGCCTTCTCTGCTGATAGCTGGAGAGGATGGGAGGACTAGCAGAGGCGACCTGCCTGCAGAGAGGAGTTACCCTCTAGGGCCGCCTCTCTGCAGAGAGCTGAACACTCTACTGAACAACCTGCCTACAGAGAGGAGCTACCCATTCCTCTGAGCTGTTCTAACACTAAATAAAACTGTTGTTCTTCACCCTTCACTTGTCTGTGTTCTTCATTCTTCCTGGACGCAGGACAAGAACTTGGGCAAAGACACCATGGCCACACAGAGGTTTCTGACTAGAAAAATCAACACTCGAGACTCCAGAGATCCCGTAACAGTTTGATGCTAGTACTACAGGGCAGAACTGAGCTTAAGATTGGCTGGAAATGAGAAGAGCAGATATTTTCCCTTGAGTAATTGTCTCATTGTAAGAATTGGTTATATAGCATTTTCAAAATTGTAGGTCATGATGGTGAAATTAGTAATAGATTACTGCAAACATTTTAACAAACTGAAATAGAAGAGAGTAGAAAATATCATGAGTATTGCTTCATGAAACTTTCTTAGTTGTATGTATGTGTGGGTGTGGACATGGGTTTTGTAAGTGGGTGTTTGTGTGTAATGGAACATTTATTTTTTACCAAGAGTCACTGAGAAAAAACTTTAAATCCACTGAGGTCAGGAATCACTTGCTTCTAATTTTTTCAGAGTCTAATTTCCCCAAGGTATTAACTAACATCTGGGTGTAATTAAAGCATGTCTGTATACTTTTTTCTCAGCATACTTCCAGTCACAAATAATTCTTGTTAACTCAAGCTAATAATAGAGTATAAGCTAGTGTGTGGGAATGGTAATTCACTACTAAAAATAGCTAGTATTTACCATATTGCCCAGTATTGTTCTAAGAGTGTTATATGTATTGATCCTTACTACAATTCTTTGGGATAGGAAACATTATCATCCCCATTTTACAGATGGAAAAATGGAGGCCTTGAGAGCTTAAGTAAATTGTCCAGGTTGACGTAAGTGGTAAGTGGCCAGATGGGATTCCAACCCAAGCATCAGGCTTCCAAGCATGACCTTGACCACTACACTATACCACCTTTCACTATACTAGGCAGAAGTATTTTGTAAACAAAAAAATTTGGCCTGGCATGGTGGCTCAAGCCTGTAATCCCAGCACTTTGGGAGGCCGAGACGGGCGGATCGCGAGGTCAGCAGATCAAGACCATCCTGGCTAACACGGTGAAACCCTGTCTCTACTAAAAAATACAAAAAAAAACTAGCCGGGCGAGGTGGTGGGCGCCTGTAGTCCCAGCTACTCAGAGGCTGAGGCAGAAGAATGGCGTAAACCCGGGAGGCAGAGCTTGCAGTGAGCTGAGAACCGGCCACTGCACTCCAGCCCGGGCGACAGAGCGAGATTCCGTCTCAAAAAAAAAAAAAAAAAAAAATTTATATTTATAATATCACACTGTAGACTTGCTTCTTTGGTAACATCTGGTTCAAGTGATTGAAATAATGTTATCACTGTTCTTTTCTGATAATTCCATTTTAGAAAATATTTGCCTTGTTCCTTAATCATCAGTGTGGTAAAAAGATGCAGTGTGACCACTGTCTAAATTTAAGCTAGTTTATAGTTCATTTTCCTGGATGTGAAGAGAAACAGTATCCATTAACATTGAATAGTGTTTAATAAACAAGCTAATTTTTAGTTTGAAGTCTCACTTAGATATTTTCTATTGGCAAGTATCTGCATAATGGGGTCCAGAGAGTGACTATGCCATTCTTTCAACCAGAAAACAGGTAGCCTGGGCGACAGAGTGAGACTCCATCTCAAAAAAAAAAAAAGGTAAGGGGTATTACATGCCACTTTTCTGACATTTTACTGTCTTAAGACTTAAAAATCAAACAAAGTAGAGTTAGAATTAAATACGAACTATTTGAAGCCATCTGCCTTAGATGGCTGAATTATTTTGAATGGTAAACATTGTATCATTTACAAACAAGGCCTCATTATTATCCTCAGGACTTATTATTTCTTGTTGCTCCAGAAGACTTCCAAATGCCAATGTCTGCATCAGTGTGCCTGAGGTCTGTTCCTGAACCACTCTGGCTGCTCCTATGCAGTTGGCCAGAATTGCTCATGTGTTAACAATCTTGAAACAGTCCTTCAATGACTAATAAGACTCATATATAAATACCTCAGTTTCCTCATTCCTAGGATTAGATGGATTAATTCTTAAACATAATTTATAATTTTCCTGCCAGATTAAATTCTAATAACTCAGTATGGCAGGTGGTTGTGATGAATTATAAACTAACCACAAATTCTCCTGCCTGTCATGTGATATTGCAGATGCCCCATCAAAACATAGAGTCCATTTCCGCAACCTTGAATCTAGACGGACTTACTTTGTGCATTGGTAGACTAGCAAACATGACCCAATCAGAGGCTTGAAAAGTGCTTGCATGTTGGGGTTTGTTTTCTGGAACCTGAGACTGTCCCCTAAAGGAGTCCAAGCTAGCCTGTTGGAGGATGAGAGATGGAGACTGAGAGACCAGCTATTCCAACTAAAGCCACCTAGACCAGTCATTAGACATGTGCCTGGCCATTGAAGACAAGTAGACCTGGTAGAGTGTCCAGCTGAATGTAGATATCAGCTGAGATAGTCCAGGTAGGAAGAACCACCTGGATGACTCACAGAAGTGAGAGAGACTATACATGTTTGTTTTTAAAGTCAGTAAGTGATGGAGTGGTTTGTTATGCAGCAGAAACTAACCAACACATTTGCTTGCCAGCTTACTCCCCATTGGTTGCCTTCCTTCCCCTGTATCTCTTTCCTACTCTGCTACTGGAGTTTCCTGAACCTCCCAAATAAATGTTCACTTAAATCCTTGCCTCGTGATCTGTTTCTTGGGGGACCCAAGCTAAAATAGTCTTTAATTGTTTTTTATACGCACTGAAGTCTTTTTCCTTAAGAATTCTCTATAGAAATTGTGAGCTGTAAAGAGACACTGAACAAGAAATAGAGAAAAAACGGTCTTCCTCTTTGAACAACTCTGCAGTGGTCAGCTTTGACGAGCTCTCAGGTTGGAATGTTCTCTCCTAGAATGTCATACTCTCTAATTCCTCTAAATCAGAGTGTAAAGTATGCCTTTTGTTCTTCTCCAGCCAGATAGCAAAAATCCTTTATAAACCATTAGATCTGGGAAAATTTGTCTTCGTAGACTTAAATGGAAGTGCAGATTTGATCATATTCCTATTTGCAATGAATGAGGAAAAGGTGGCTATTTCCATGAAACTTCACTGTGATTCCCTTCTTCTTTAACCAATTTATGTTCAGTGTGATTTGAATGAAAAAGAGAAATTTATAAGTTTAGCAGTGGTTTTATGAATCAAAGAAACACAATTTCCTTTGGATTTTTTCTAGGTAGCAAAAACAGAAAACAGAGTTATTGTAACTAGATTGCAGAAAGCAGAAAATTTACCAGGTAAAGTTGCAAAGAAATACCAGTTGTTTTTGATATCATGGCAATAGGATGTGTGTGTGTGTGTGTGTGTGTGTGTGTGTGTGTGTGTGTGTGTGTATTGGGGAGCAGGACAGCTTGGCATAGTGAGAAAAGAAAGGAAGATACACTTATAGGATAGATATATTCATTAACTTGCAGATATTTTGATTTTATAAATCCTTTAATACAAGCAAAATAATTTTGAATGTGGTTATGTGAATCAGATTTTTCCAAATATTTTTTTCACGAACTATGTGGTGATTATATGAACCTAATAATGTAACTCTTAAAATATTTATTACCATACATCAAAAATTAGTGTAGGGATTAAAATGATCAATGCTTCTAAAACCTGTTCTGTTTATGCCACTTCACAAAGAGCACTATTTACCAGAGGTACAGTCTCCTGTTCTTGATTATTTATTCTACCAGCATCTTTCTCTAGAAAACTTCTGCATTTACTTGACATATGACTTTGGGACTATTAATAATTCTTTGGCTTCCCATTGTAGCCCTCTGACACTGCTTCATTGTAAGAGTGGTTGTTATTTATTATCATTTCAAGGTGGCAAGGTAGGACTATATCTCTAAGAAGTATCACACAAATTATTCTCTGTCATTGCAATGAATAGCTGCTTTTCTTTTCAATCTTCTGGGGCACCCAAAGTGCATTTTCTTTGGCATACAGTTTCAAAATATATAGCATTTTTATTAAAAGGTAATATGCATTCATTATAGCTGATTCTGGAGTAAAGGTATAACGGCAATAAAATAGTAAAATTATATGTATTTCAAATACTTAAGGGCAGCTTAATAACTAAATAATAACTAAATTTCCTTCCAAAATTTTAAAGTAAAAATACACATTTATTTTAAACTTACTTGGCATTATACCATATTTAAAAGATAGAATACATTTTAAACTTAAAACTGGACTGTAATTACTTTTCATACCTCTAAATATTTTAACATAATATTAATGGCTTCATTGTATCTCCCTGCATGGATGTTCATGACTTGTTTTACTCAACCCCTATTACTAGACATTTATGTCATTTCCACATTCATGATGATGATTGCAAACAATGTTGACATCCTTGTAATGAAATCTTTCTGCTCATCTATTATTATTGTCTTAAATTCCCATAAATAAAATTGCTACATCAAAAGTACTACATTTTGAGACTTTTGATACATTTTCTCTTGAAGAGATTATACCTATTTTCATTCTGAGTGTATATTTTTATATTTTTTGTTGCTCTTGGCAACATGAATTTTATATTCCACTGCTAACTAGTATGATCCCAAACTACTAAGTAAAATGAGGATCTATCTATCTATCTAGTATCTATCTTTCTGAGAAAATACGTAAGAACACATAAAATCCATCTATTTGTTCTCATACATTGTATTTTGTAAAAGACAGCTGGAATTTAGCAGTGGTATGAATCCACTTCTCAGGAACACTTTCTCTTCCAAGCCTCTTGTAACCTTACCTTTTCCTCCTCTCATATCAGTGGGTTTGGTAAGAGTGGCAGCAAAAGTACCTGGCATTATGTGGCATGAATGCCTCATAATGTGTTGTACCCAGACATATTTGTTTAGAGATAATATTGCAATTCAATTCACCATTGCTGTGTAAATCAGGATGATAGTTGTACTACTGCTTCGGCCTAGTCTCCTGCAAACAAATGGGCTTGAAAGAAGGTTAGAAAACTCTCAAAGAAAATTCATTTTGTGAGACACAAAATTTAACGTATGAGAGCTTGATTTCTCCTTTGAACCTAATGGAAACTATTTTGCAGGTGGAGTGAGACTATTGAGTAAGACAAATTTGAAGATACACTGTTTTGGGGGGCCAAATATTAAATAGAAGGGAATGTGCTTTGTTAATATATGCAGAGTTATTGGAAAACCAATTGAACACATTTAATAAGAGGAAAAAGACCTGTAGGAGAAAGCTTGCATTTTCAGGGCAGATGCTTCAATAGAACTAGCCAGCCTGCCATCTTTCCCTCCTTCCCGAGTCTCGTCTCTCTCCTGCACCCCAGCCTGAGACTGACCTTGCCAGTACTCATTAGTCTGGTCGCAGCCTTTAAAACCACCTGACTCTCTATCTCACAGAGACTCTCCCTGTTGTTAAAGGCTCAAGGTGCTCACTACGTGGTCCTCTGGCACACGTGTGCTAAAATGACATCGGAAGGAAGAACTGCTCCCTTTGTGGGCTTTAGCCTACCACAACTCTTCTCCTGGGGGCTATGCCTGCTGTTATTGTTCAACTTGAGGGACATGAGGGGTGAAAGAAAGTCGTCCACAATCCTCAATACACACTCCTGATACTCTCCCTCCAAATGAAATATCTAAGTGCTTAGATTTTAATCATATGTTTATTCATCTAATTAATACATATCATCTGAGAACTTTCTATGTGCCAGTCACTTTACAATGAACAAAAATATACCAATTCATGAACATAATGGAGATTACAATCTAGTAGGAATGGATAATTAGCAAGTATGCAAGTTTTCTGTGTATATTAGGTGTAACCTATAATGCATGTTATAATGTGTAATGTTAGGTAGCGTCAAGTACTATGAAGAAAAATTAAGAAGAATATAAGAATAAAGAGAGAGAGAGAGAGTGACAGAGAGTGAGCAGGGCTAGTTTTCTAGATGATAGTTCAGGGAAGGCCTTTCTGAGAAGATGGCATTTGAGCAGAGAGACCTGAAGGACGAGAGAGAATAAGCCATATAGATATCTGTAGGACATACTGATGTCTGGATCAAGAAATGGTAAGTGCAAAGGCCCTGAGGTGGGAGTGTACTTGAGAAGAATAAAGAGACCAGTGTGTCTGGATGGAGTAAATGAAGAAGAGAGTACAAGGAGATGAGGTCAGAGATGACCAAGAGTTAGCTAAGGTAAGTAATATAGGGTTCTGCCAACGTAAAGACTAGAATATATTTAAAGTGTGATGTGAAGTTATTGGAGGCTTTTGAGAAAGAAATGGCATGACCTATTAAGAACCTTTTGTTGCTATTGTAGATTTTTTTCTATTTCTGCCTTTGTCGTCCTATCCTGCAGCATTAAGACAGGTGACAGTTTTTCAAGCTTTCTTTTGCTTTTATCGATATTAGCATGTGGGAGACAGTTTATGGAGGTTGACATTCTCTCTCTGCCAAAGGCATAATTAAGATTTCTGGGGCTTTAAACAAAACTTCACAGAGAACTTGGAGTAGTTAAGTTTCTTTGGACTTCAAGTCACAGAATCCCAATTCAGATTGCTTTACCAAACTCATTGGAAAATTGTATGTCTTTTAGAATCCAAGGAAGAGGTGCATGTAGGTCTTGGGAAGCAGGGCTGCTCTGGGGCTGCAGTAGCAGCCAATTGTGGTCCCTTTTCTGCAGTTTCACATGATTGAGACCAACAGTCTCTAGGTCTTTTGATTGAAAAGTCCAAATAGTTGAAGAGAGAATGTGATTGGCTCAGTTTAACCCAAACATCCTTAAGAGGGCAATGATAGTAGAAACACAACTGCTCTGAGAAGACCTCTGTGGGTGAGGTGTGGTTCCCGACAGCAAGACACATCATGTACAGACAACCTTCTAGGGATGGCTCATGACTACTCTGTGGCCAATAACTAATATCTTTGTGTGTACGCTTCGACAGAGTTAAGACCCCTAATGCAGTGGTGTCTATGCAGCTGCCTTGTCTCTCTGCTCTCTTTCTCTATAGAGAGTTGATATCCTAGGCATTTTGATTGCCCTCTCCTTGATAGCAAGGGGCAGTTTTATCTCATTTTGTATTTTCTCTCACAAAATAAACAGTAGAACATATTTTTGTGTTTAATTTTGCTTTGCGCTCTGTGATCCTTCATGATCCTGAAGCTGTCCTGCAATGATCTAAAATGGCAGGTTCTGTTACATATTCTTAAAAGATTGGTTGATAAGTCAGTAGGCAGATATAGTTTTATTATGAAGAAATGTTTCCCTGCTTTCACATGTACTGTTGTGCCAAGAACATGGAATTTAGAGTCAGGAGACTATCTTAAGTATGGTTCCTGGGAAACCCTGAGATGGAGATTGGTGAGTACGAGATTTACTGGGGAGTGCTCTGGGGATCGGCACCTACAAGGGGTAAGGGAAGCAAGACTGGGCAGAAGGAGAAGTTGAACTTTGATGCAACTGCAACAGATGCTTCAGCTGATCCTATAGGGATCTCTGGAACTAGGAAGTCCTTTCAATATTACCTAAGGCAAGGAGGCAGGGCTCTATATCTTACAGTGACTGACTAGTTGGGGGATAGCACCCAACCCTAGGGGGGGGTGCACAACTCTGAGGGATGCAGCTCCCTCAGGCCTAAGGCAATGCCCAGAGAGGGATGCATCTGTGAGCTGTCTGTCACCCATCCCACCAGCAGCTGAAAGAATGAGTGCTTTGCTCATGATGGACAGGGTAGGGATAGGGAGGGTCTGGTTGGTCTCCATATAGCACCTATTCCAAAAAGTTAGATTCCATTCTGCTGTACCGTACTAACCTCAACTAATGTGAGACCTTAGGCAAATCCTTTCTGTGAGTCATCATGTCCTCATTCAAAAACTATGGACCAAACCAAAACAACTAACCTCATTTCAAAAATAGGATTACACAAACAGTGTTGTGAGCACTGTTGAGGACACTTTCACTTATGGTATATTGTTTAGTTCTCCCTGTAACTCTGTGGCATGTCTGTTTTAGGCCAACTTTATGGATAAGGAGGCAGATCCTCAAAGAGGTGAAAGCAGTTTGCTTGAGTTCATATGGAAAAAAACATATAGAAAGTACAGTTCCAGATCTTTTGAAATTAAGTCCTTATTTTGGTCAGTTTGCTGGAGCCTCCTTGCAGCAACAGAAATAACATTAATAATACTAATATTGGTAATGACAAATAATGTTTAATTTATATGGTTGTTAGGAGGATTGAATGAAAGATACTTGTAAATTATAAGTTGCAGAAAAAAAGTGAGTCAATATAAGTGTTCTTCAAAATTGCTTCTTTCTGTCAATAACAAATGAGTATGGTTTAATCAATCTTGTAAAGGTGAGGGAAAGTTTACCCAGGATCCTGGAAAATCTCTGTCAGCCAACCCCTAAAAGTCACAGGGCATCGTGCTGTTTCCAAGTGTCTTTAATTGACGTTAGGACCCTTCTGCTTCACTCTTTGAGAGCTTAAAAAATTCAGCTCACATATTCTGAGCTGTAGTTTATGAGGCCTGTGCTATAGGGGAAGGAAATGAAAGAAATGTTGTCTTTCAGTAAAAAAAATAAGACCAGTTGGTGATGGTGACAGAACTCCACATACTGGAGGGAGAGGGACATTTCAAAAACCCTGCCACACCAGCAGAGCTCGGAGGCTCTGTGAGTCTAGTCCGATGCTTAAATTGTCTGTTGACTTACAGCATAGATGTCCAGTTAGATTTTGAACTTTATGTGCTTTGATTCTCAGAATCATGTTTTTTTTTTGAGGTGGAGTCTCACTCAAGCGATTCTTGTGCCTCAGCCTCCTGAGTAGCTGTGACTATAGGCACCTATCACCACACTTGGCTAATTTTTGTATTTTTAGTAGAGATGGGGCTTCACCATGTTGGCCAGGTTGGTCTTGAACTCCTGACCTCTAGTGATCTGCCCACCTCAGCCTCCCAAAGTGCTGGGATTACAGGCATAAGCCACTGTGCCTGGCCCTCAGGACCAATTTTTTTTTTGTTTTTGTTTTTTTGAGATGGAGTCTCGCTCTGTCACCCAAGCTGGAGTGCACTGGCCAGATCTCAGCTCACTGCAAGCTCCGCCTCCCGGGTTTACGCCATTCTCCTGCCTCAGCCTCTGGAGTAGCTGGGACTACAGGCGCCCGCCACCTCGCCGGGCTAGTTTTTTGTATTTTTTAGTAGAGACGGGGTTTCACCGTGTTAGCCAGGATGGTCTCGATCTCCTGACCTTGTGATCCGCCCTCCTCGGCCTCCCAAAGTGCTGGGATTACAGGCTTGAGCCACCGCGCCCGGCCCTCAGGACCAATTTTTAAAAGTTGAAGAAGTAATGGAAAATAATGAGTCTGTGTTGTCTCTACCAATTTGAAATGACTGTTTCTGTATGTGAGGCTTCTTTTTCCAATGGCATGAAGGTATTTTATATGACACACAAAATCCAAAGGACACAAAGTTGTTTTGAACCCACAGATGATCACAGAAATATTTTAAATCACTTTCTAAATGATTCATATTCATGAAACTTAATGCAAACTCAACAGCACACTTAAATTTAAGTTGAAATAGGCTGTCTCCACATTACTGAGAAAGCCTATTTTTACTCCTCATATAGTTACCTTGCTAGAAAATTGCATGTTGAGATAGAATTTTTACTTTCTCTTCTTTCTGGAAAATAATCAAATGTTGTTACTAGAGTGTACTATTTGATCAAAGGTATTGCTCCATAAACATTAGGTCTAAAGTTCTAGGTTTTCCCATATTTATTTCCCCAGTCTGGATTCATTTAGTAAATTCCAGATTCCCCAGTGTACACTGCAATAGAGGTCAATGGATTCTCATGTCACTGGTTTGTTTACTTTTTATCTCCACTTGATCTAGATTAAAAGTCAAGGCTTTTGGTAAGAGAAATTATCTGAAAATGAGCTGTAACATTTTGGCGATGGTTAAAATGAATCTAAAATTTCTACCTATGTAATTGTGGAGAGATTGGAGTCCAAAAGATTTGGTTAGTTTGTTTAACAACAGTTTCACTGCTTGGCTGCAACCATGGTATGAAAATATGTTATCACGGGGAGGGGGGAGGGGGGAGGGATTGCATTGGGAGTTATACCTGATGTAAATGACGAGTTGATGGGTGCTGACGAGTTGATGGGTGCAGCACACCAACATGGCACAAGTATATATATGTAACAAACCTGCACATTATGCACATGTACCCTAGAACTTAAAGTATAATTAAAAAATAAATAAATAAATAAATAAAAAGAAAACATTAAAAAAAAAAAAAAAGAAAATATGTCAACTAGGCCTGCAATTCTTATTCTGCAAGCCACAGTGGATGTAAATGACTGACTCATTTAATTATGCTTTGGATATATAGACCTGGCTAACGTTTTGGATGTGATCTGGCATAATACATCAAATTGTAAAGCAATACTGATATACATGTCACAACTAAAGACAATTCTGGTTGTAGTTTGTAGCAGAGAAAAGAATTCATGAATCTTAATAATTTTACTAATTAATAATTAGTGAATTTTGAACATGTTTTATTTTCCCTTTTGTTCCCAAGACTATTATTATCCTTTGAGTCAGAATTGTAAACAAATGAAAGTGCTTTCTAGTGTAAAATGCAAACCACATTCTGTCAAGCACATTAAAAAAATGCAATCTCATTTTCACTTTCTGAAGTATATAAACAATAGTTAACCTTAAGAATGGACATGATAACAGAAGCATCCTTTATGTATGTGCTCTAGCCAGAAATCCAAACTTAATCTGAGAAATGTAAATATAATTATCTATCTTATAAAGCAGGATCAAGCTTCTCAACTTTGGCATTATTGACATTTTGGGCTGGATAATTCTCTGTTGTTGTTGCTGTGCTGTGCTCTGTGGGATGTTCAGAAGCATCCTTGGCTTCTGTCCATGAGATGCCTATAGCACTACCAAGCTCCCTACTTCACCAGCTGTGATAACCGAAAATATCCCCGGACATTGCCACACATCCAGGTGTGCAGGGAGGGACAAGATTGTCCTTGGTGGAGAACCAGTGCATGACTAGCTTTCCTGGGTTTCACAGTTTAATTCATTATTAAAATTTAAAGGTAGAATTCACCTATGGAAAATGTAGGAAAAATCTCTTTCCTGGAAAAATTTCCCCCCAAATAGGACTATATTATATGTCTATACATCTCTCTGATAGATAGAGGCCAGAAAAAATGTCTTCTTGCAAACTTTCTAGGCCGATGATTCAGACACATTTAGAGGAATAGGGATTATAAAGCCTTTCTGTTTTCAGGCCGACAGAATTCAACAGCGTATCTTTAAAATTATCTTTCAAGTAACAAAAGCAAAAACTGAGTAATTCTCATATTGACTTCATCTCAAATAAGAAAATAACATTTAGACTTAGAGAGAAACAGGTTGTCAATAGCTTTGAGAAATCTCTAGATGTACCTAAATATTTATGCCAAAGAGCTTGGGAGTAAAATTATGCCTCTGCACAATAATGCTGCAGTGGAGAATCATATATTCATCCTTTTGTCCACATATTTTCTTATTTATAGTATCCAAGTGTAGGATTGAGAGTATCATTATTGTTAATTTGCTCCTGTCAACAAATCATCATGTATCCTGTTTTATTTTTCAGTTTTTGTTTTTGGAAGGTTATTTCTATTTCTATTTCTCTAGAGTTAAATAAAAGTGAATTCACAATATATTAGCCTTAGGATTTATAACTTTTATGCATATATGAAAGTATGTGTGCATTGGCTCTTGGGAAGACACCCATTTGCCTTAGTTCTTATGTCTACTTACAAGCACCTCCCCCCCCCATGTCATCTGCCTAGGACAGGTATGCAGTCCATTAAAAGCAAAAATATTTTCAAGATCTGTTGAGTTTTAATTCAGCCAGAACCAGATTCTATATCAAAATGCATTTTAGAAGTCAGAGGATCCAAAAATTACCATTTCCAGTCATCTTCCTCTCTCCTGTCAATCTCGGGTTCAGCTGTGAATGCAGCAGTCTGACTTGGATAGCTGCTGCCTCTCCTCTCTTTGTGTTGTTCTGGCCTCCAGGACACCCATTCACTCTTGCAGCCACTTGCCTGCCCAGGACTCTGTGTGGAACTGCCTCATGTTAACTCTGAGCACCCTGGCAAAATCCCTATTAGTATGTTACCACACCTCCCTCCCCCTTTAAAGTTGAAGAGAGTGCAAATGTTTCAAAATTCAAAGGAAATTAAAGGTACATAGTGAAAAATCCCGCATCCCGTTCTTGTCCTGCATCTGCCCATTTCCTATCCTCCTCTAGCCACAGTTAACCACTGTTGTCAGTTTTTTATGTGCCCTTCCAGAATTAAAAAAGGATATATACAAAAAAAATACTGATATATTGTTTTCTTCTCTTCCTTATACAAAAGGGAATGTGTTGTACATCAAGTACAACACACGACTTTTTTTCACTTAGCAATTTTTCTTGGAGGATCTTTCCAGAATAGCGCACAGGAAGCTTGCTTATTCTTTTTTATAGACATTCAATTATATGAATGTACAATAATTTATTTAACCATTCTCTTATAGATGAACATTTGAGTTGTTTCCACTTTTTCGCTATCATAAACAATCAGGAATGAGAAACATTTAACCATTTTTTTTTTAAGTAAGTACAAGTATGTATGTAGGATAAACTCACAGAAGTGATATTGTAGGGTCAAGGGGTAGATACAGTTGTCATTTTGATAGATATCAAAAAATTACACTCCATATGTGTAATCTGAGCAGGAACATCTAAGAGTGTCTATTTCCCCACAGCCAGGACAACAGAGTGTTATCACAATTTTAAATTCTCACAATGTAATGGGTAAAAATGGTATGGTTTTAGTTCACATTTCTCTTTTTATGGATGAGGTTGAGATTTATGGTTTTTGAATGGGCCTTTTGAATTCCTGTTAGATGTGCTCCTTGAACATTCATAAGTTTAGGCAGTATGAAATTATATGGGGGCTGTTCAGAAGGTAAGACCCCACATAAGACCCTCTAGCTACTACTGATTATCTAGATGTCAAGGTTGACACAGCTTAGAGAATGTACTTAACCTACGTTATTATATTTCTCTTAGAGTGAACCTAATATTTATCTATCACATGACTAAATTTTATAAACTACTAATTTGTATTTTGACAATTTATATATTTGAAGACTACCTGTCTTATTACATCATTTGTCTTTATTTATGGTGCCAAATGTTTTCTCTTTCCTGTGTTAAGTTCTTTGGAATTATGACTAAAGGATAATGCTTTTCCATATGGCACACCTGAAATTGTCCCTCAATTTCCATCACATGAAAGACAAAAGATGGAAGATATTTATGCCAAAAATTGTTCCCTGAGTATCATTCTCTTCACTGCCTTCTCTTCTACAGTCATGGCTACAGTAGATGCCAACAAGTGAATGTGTTCATGTAGACATTCAACATTTAAGCAATATTCACTGAGTGCCGACTATGTGCCAGGCACTGCTCTAGGCACCTACTATTTCTGCTACAGCCAGCAAAGACACATATTTGGGTATTCATCAGATTTACCTATAGTGTGTGTGAGTAGGAAGACATATGCATGTATAGCACATATTGTGCAACCTAAAGATCAAGACTGGCAATTGGGACACGTGCTTCTATTCTTGGATCTGTCATTATCTTGCCGTGAGTATTGGGCAAATCCTTGCATCTCTATGGGCCTCAGCTTTCTCATCTGTGAAAAATATGTTGACTAGAATAGATGATATTTACATCCCATCTAGTTTTAACATTCTAAGAACACAATGCCCATATGCTACTTTTACAATTAAAAAAATACCCAAGAATCCACACTTACATGTGGCAGGCAACTGTGCCTTCTCTCTTTTGTGCCTACCCCACCAAGTATTCATAATCATTCCTTTTTCTATCTTGAGGTAGCAGTATATATATTTTCTACAGGAATATATTATAATTATTTGTAAGCATTTGCATTAAAAATCTTCCAGGACATTAAATATTCAACATTTATGACATATTTCTGTCCAAATATATCTAAGTGAATAAAATGTCACCAAATATAAACCTCAGTAGAAAGCTTGAACAATAGACAGATTTTGGAGAAGCCAAAAATAACTAGAGAATGGATTAGAAGAAGACATTACAATGCTGGCCTATGTTGTTTAGGACCATCTAGCTCCTCCAAGAAGGGTCATGACCACTGGCATGCAGGTTTAACTCTTTATCTAGAACCAGGTTACCTGCCTATGAACTTGGAGGTGGTGAATTTTTTTGAAATATGCTTAAGAATCTCCTAGAAAATTATGTTATCAAGTCATCCTCACCACTGCTTTGTCCATATCCTTCTTTTGTCATTCTTCTCTATTGTCTTCGCCCTGGGGTATTCTTCAGGTTGAATAACTTCATCTGTCATAGCAGTAGGTCAAATTGTAAAGTCAGTTTTAAAATGTATCCTCTTTCAATAACTCTCTTTCTTTTCTTTTTTTTCTTCTTTCCTTTTTTTTTTTTTTTTTTGACAGAGTCTTGCTCTGTTGCCCAGGCTGTAGGGCAGAAGTATCATCTCGGCTCAGTGCAACCTCAGCCTTTTGGGGCTCGAGTGATTCTCCTGTCTCAGTCTCCCGAGTAGCTGGAATTACAGGCGGGCATCACCACGCCCATCTAATTCTTTCCTTTTTTTTTTTTTTTTTTGAGATGGAGTCTCACTCTATCACCCAGGCTGGAGTGTAGTGGCTCTGTCTCTGCTCACTGCAACTTCTGCCTCCTGGCTGCTAGCAATTCTCCTGCCTCAGCCTCCTGAGAAGCTGGGATTACAGGTACATGCCACCATGCCTGGCTAATTTTTTGTGTTTTTTTAGTTGAGATGGGATTTCACGGCGTTGCCCAGGCTGGTCTTGAACTCCTGATCTCAGGCAATCCACCCGACTTGGCATTCCAAAGTACTGGGATTACAGGCGTTGAGTCACCGCGCCTGGCCAATTCTTCGCATTTTTAGTAGAGAGGGGGTTTCACCATGTTGGCCAGGCTGGTCTCTTAACTCCTGACCTCAAGTAATCCGCCTGCCTTGGTCTCTCAAAATGCTGGGATTACAGGCATGAGTCACTGCACCTGCCTCAATGGCTTTCAAACAGATTTTTAAACAAGTTAAACAATTTCATTGGTTATCTCTAATGCAAAATATTCACATGAATATTAACTTACTACTTGCCATGTTGGATAAATAAGTAGCTCTTCATTATTTTCAAACCAACATGAAGTAGTGAAAAGAGAACGGATATTTGAAGTTTTTGTTTTAAATGCCAGCTTCATCAGTTACTGCTTACAATTTACCATTTTCACATTTGTCCGAGCCTCAGTTTATTTCTCACACAATTATTTTAATAATTTTCAGACTGTTGTATGATTAGAAATAATATATGAATACATAAGATTATAGAAACACAGTAGAAACTCAATAAACATTAGTTGTCTTATCATTATTATTATCATGAGCAATCAGATAACATAACATGCCACTATCAATTTTCCTCTGCTATTTTGTATAAGGCAAAGATTAGGAAATTAGATCTTGCTGTTTCACTTTATTTCTTACTGGTATTTGAGAAATATTTATTTCTTATTGCTGTCTGAGAACATCTAGCAACTTATATGATGAATATTCAAATATTGGACAAATTCAAGGAGAGATGAATCACTGCTCTCATAATCTGGTGATTGATCGCTGTGTATAGACAGCACGCTTGTATTCCTAAAATGCCAACAATAGAGGTCTTTAATGAGCTATTTTTTCTCATGATTGCCATTCTCAAACTCATTACCATAAAAATGCCAACATCATATTTTATTTAATACAATTGGTCTTTGTTAGTATTGTTTGAAGATTTACGAAGAAAGCAACTTTGTTTTTAAGGGAAGAGAAAAGAAGACTGAAAACCTCGGAACTGGTTAGTGGCTCCGGGATGCATTTCAGAGCTCAGCGCCCAACACTTCGCTTCAGAGCCGCGCCTCTAGATGGCGGAGGAACGCTGCGGGGAGGGGCGCAGCTGCCCAAGAATGCAGTTCAGACCCCTGGTGATTTAATAGCCCTCAGACGGAGTAGTCAGCGTTGCAATACCAATTAACTAAAGTTATTAATTATGCTCTCAACATAAATGCCTAACTCATATTTTTAATCCAGTGTGTACCCTTTGAAAAAAACCACATAATTGCTTAAATATAAGAGAGCACCTAGTAGTGTGTAATACAGGAAATCAATTTTTAAAAAGAAAGGCATTCTTGTGAGATTGGCCGTTCGGTGTTTTAGAAGCAGTGATTTTATTTGGGGGTGGAGAGAGCGTTAGGGAGCAGCCTGAGATCTGAGTGGTTGCAGTCCAGATGAGAGCTCAGAACGTTCTGGTTTTGAATCCCAGCTCTCCCGCTTCCCGTGTGTCCTTGGGCAAGATGCATACACTCTCTGAGTTTGGGTTTGTATGGTCTGGAGATAACGACAGCGCCTACCTCATTAAGTGGTTGCAAAGATTAGAAAATCAAGTTGAGGTGAAGCGTTTGGCACAGAGCTTGTAAGTACCCCCACATGGCAGATTTTGAGCCTGATGAGGAACTAATACAAATTAGGTTGGCTTATTCAGGTTGAACAACATAGGTTGTGGGAATGTGAGACATCACTGGAATCTGAGGGAGTGAGCAGGCATCGTAAGAGCTTTTTATTTTCTCGAGACAAGGTCTCACTCTGCTGCACAGGCTTGGGGTGCAGTGGTGTAATCATAGCTCACTGCAGCCTGCAGTGATTCTCCTGCCTCAACTGCCCAAGTGGCTGAGACCACAGGTGGCACTACAATGCCTGGCTAATTTTTTTAAAAAAACATTTATTTATTTATTTATTTATTTATTTATTTATTTATTTATTTATTTTAGAGACAAGGTTTCCATATGTTGACCAGCCTGGTCTCAAACTCCTGGCCTCAAGCAATTCTCCTGCTTTGGCATCCCAAAGTGCTGGGATTACAGGCATGAGCCACCATGCCTGGCATCCTAAGAGCTTTTTATACCTTGCTGTTTAAATGAGAGACTGTACCTAATTCTCTGTGTCTTTCTGACAAAATGCATGGGAGTGACAGGGCAGGAGGAGGAGATTACTAAGTTCTGACAGGCAGGAAGCTCAGGAGTGTCATTTATGCGCACTCCTGTGGCACAGCTTCTCAGTAGATTCTAGTGCTTTTAAAATCATAAACAATCTTGTCAATAGTTGATTTTCAAAGAGAAGATGAAAGATGTGTTTTTTTCTGATGCTTGGGACAGATCCTTATGCTACCAGATTCTGGTTAAAATTGGTGACCTAAACATGTACCTACCAAAGGCATCATAGAGATGTCACAGAAAGTGATATTGTGAGTATTTTGTTTGTAACAAATCGAAAGGAAGTGTGTTTTAGTTATGCAAATGCAGGCCTTTTGGGAACAATATGACATGTTAAACCAGTATAATTGCAGTAAATGTTGAGAGGTGAATTTTTTTTTTTTTTAAATCCCACTATCCTCATCTTTTTATATTTTGGGCTAATTTTTTCATTCTCAATGAACTTTCACTCATAAACTAACTGGGAGATACAGGGATAGTGATGTTAGAAGACAAATGAAGTACAGCTTTATGTATTTTCCTAGGTACTCACCTTTTACCTGAAAAGAATAGCAAAACATATACACTTCTGATTCTTACCCAGAAAGGGCAGCAGATCTAAAAATCAATATATAACTTGGACCCTGTTCCCTGTGCCCAGGCGAATGAAGAAACAAAAACCTGGGCTTTCTTCTCTGCTCAGACTCCAAGTGACATAGTTATAGGCAGGTCGTGGGGTAGGTGTGGGGCTTTTCAGATCAAGAGCCTCTCCTGGGCCAGCTGTACTTGGTGGAGTGTCCCGTTTCTCTCTGCACTGTACAATAGCTGTGGGTAGTAACTAGCTAAGACCGGTGGTGTGGGCGGTAAAGGAATTTACCAAGACAGTTGTAGATAAAGAAAGGCAGATTTATTAGAGAAAATACGAAAACATATTTTAAGGATACAGTCAGCAAGAGAGGAGCTGACTGCGAGGAGACGAAAGCTTGCTGGGGATTTATAGGATGGTGCTGGAGCTGGAGAGGGCTATGTGCGGTAGTGATAATGTTAAGATTGCGGTGAGCTAACTTGCATTTTTCTATCAGCTGAGGGTCTCGTGGTAAGTTGGGCATAGGTAGATTTTGAGTTATTTGTGCAGGAGGGCCAGGTGTCCTGAACCATGAAGAAAGGCAGATTTATAGTTTATCTGCTTTTTCTTTTTGCTTCCCCTTGGTCCTGCCAGCCTGACTCCTTTTCCCTCATTAGCCACACTGCTGACTGGCTTCTGCCCTTTAACCCTCTCCCCATCTTGGTGAAAGGATCAGTGTCTTGTGGACCTGAACTGGGGATCCCTTCCTGAGAGCCAGAAGTTCTGACTCTTGCCCAGCTCAATGAGGCCTTCTCAGTGCACCTGGGCAAGTTACACATAATGGAAACTATATCTGTTTCCTTAGGTTTTGAAGACTTGAGATATTATGTAGACTTCAATAGATATTACTATAAATAATGACTTAAATTAATTCATTGAAATTGCAGTTATTTTATGCCAATTTGGTGCCAGCTGCCCTGCTGGATACTACAGATATAAAACAAAGAAAGACATGGTTCCTGCTCTCAGACATTAATGAGAGAGAGATGGGCCAAAGGAGAGAAGTTACTATACCGCCTACACACTTGGTATATGATTGGCCTACTGTTTTCCTGGATCTATTCTCTTTGAGAGCTGTGGTGATTGGTGATAAATTAATTGTGCAGGTGGTCTGCTGGGTTAAGGGAAGAAATCTCAACCTCATAGTTTATGTCAAGATCATTTTAGCATTACATATAACAGAACAACCACTTCAGCCAAAAAAAAAAAAAAGTTGGGGGGGAGTTGGGTCTTATATATTATAATCTACTTTATTAGTGAATTACTTTCAGGATGTTGGGGGCAATCTGTAGTATCCATGATCACTCAGAATGATTACTTTGTCTTTGTCAATTGCTGTATCTCTGTCTGGAACATCCATCACTATAATTACAAGGTGTTTACCGAAATGTGAGACAAGACCGCAAGGAAGGAGATAGCATTTTCATTTCTCTATTTAACTAGAAGGAGGAAGAAGGAAATTGCTTAGGATTTAAGGATTTTAGATTGCCTGGTTTATCGTATACATACCCGGTATGTATGATTATTGAAAAAGCTTTGGAGTAGTTTGAATTTACAGCCTTGAAAATAGCAGCTGTACAAATAGGTGTAATTGTCTTTTAATGCTGCTATTCCCAAAGCATCTTAAAATAAAGGTCAATATTGATAAAATGTTTGGAAGCGGGCTTTTAGGATAATGCCATTTTCAAATGTGAGGTTATTGGTTTTCCAATCACCTTCTCATAGGTAGTCAAAATTTTACTGTACACACACATTATGTTATTCTGAATGAAATATCAAACACTGACAAGACAGAAGTTACTATCTAGAATATAAGGAGAAACAGAATCGGAAACAGAATCATTAGGTTACCGTAAGTATACATGAATAAATGGAAAATATCTGTTTTTGTTTGCAGAAATCCAGAAGTTGACTTTTTGGATGTTGAAAGCAACACAAATGCATACACACACACACACACACACACACACACACACACACACACGTATGTAGGAATACGTGTTAGGAATACACATTTTATATGTATGTATGTGCATGTATGTGTATTCATATGTGCCAAAATTTATAATGTATTTCTGCCATTTTTATTAAAAGTTATAAAAATTCTAAAATATGAAGAAATACACATTCATCTGAAGCATGAAGCAACCCTCCAGGAAAACCTTTTAAAACTTCATCTTCATCATAACACCCAGAAAATGTCAGGTCATTCGTTACATATAATTAATACATCTATTTTTTTCTTTCTTCCTCAAGCACAGACATTGCATGTGGTTTTGTTGTAAATAACACTGTTTTCAACAATTTGTTTCCATGTCTGGACAGATGTATCATTTAATTTGTCAATTCTGGAAATTTATTTATTTGGCCCAGTTTTTGTTCTCAGATGCAAACACACATACCTAATGCTACAAATATGGAATAAAAACCTTCATTTTTTAAGAGTCAAAAAAATTGTTGATTACAAACCTTTGATTGCAATATGACAACACAATTTATCAAAAGTATCACCATACTTGAATAAGGTGGGATCATTTCATGAATTTAAAAAAAGTATTCTAGTTAAAGAAAGGTCGTGGGACTAATATAAGCATTTAGACTACTCAATTTTCTATTTGTGCAGAGTACATCAATGATTTACTTCTTCCAGAAAGATTTCAAATGGGAAACAAGTTTTAGCATTTAGTGTATTAGACTTCCATGCACAGTATGTACTCAATCCATACATAGTTAAATCAATTTTGTACATTGTCTTCCCTGAGAAAAAGTAGCATTTGCATGGATAATCCACAGGTATTTTTCTAGCATCTTAATATGTGTTTAGAAGTTTATTAAGTTTATTTGGTTATCAGTGACTTTATCAAAATGTGTGGGAATTCAAAACTTTATACAAAGTAATCCAGTCATCCAACTGACAACCAACTCAACTATAATATCTGTTAATTTCAGAAGGATCTCTCTTGTTTTCAGAGAAAGATATAAATTAAATTCAGTACCTTTTTATCCTGTAGGATAAAACATATGTGTAGGCCATCTAGATGACAAGCATTAAGATACTTCCCAATTCATGCTGGAGTTTGATAATGTAATTTCTTAGAGAAATACAAATTTCTAAATTTGTAAGGCAAACTCTACTGATTTCATCAGGTAAGAGTGGGTGATAAAATATTTTGGTTTAAAATGATAAGTAAAAGAACACAAATACAGCAGAAGAGTAGTGGGCAAATGATTCTGTTAATTTATTTAATCATGGCAGGAAAAGTCTGAAAGTAAAACAGATTGTCACATTGTTAACATTTTTTCCATGAATAATTAAAAGGTAGCTATATTATTTTAAAAGTTCTTCCCAGCCTTTAGGGCAAATGAGCAATAAAAGATAGTAGGTAACTGAAGCAGTTATTTGAATTACTCTATTAAAAATTCCAACCAATTATATATCTATGTGTGCTATGAAATTGAGGCCAAGGCAGATATTTTAACTTAAATAGATAAATAATTCCTTTGGTTTGCTAATGTGATTAACATTTATCTGTATCTGAAAAGTGTACTCTTTTCAGTAAGCTATATTGTCTGTTAATTTCAGAAGGAGTTCTTGTTTTTAGAGAAAGATGTAAATTAAATGCAGTGACTTTTTTTTATCTTTATGACACATCTGTAGGCCATCTAGGTGACAAGCATTAATAACTACACTTTGACAAAAGATGGAATTGAATTTTATAAGCTCCTTGGAAATTATGACACATTGAGTTACTTGCTCTTGCAAATAGCCAGGCTCTCACATTACCGAGTTGAATGGATTCTTGTCTGTTGATAAGTAACTCCTTTACCTTGAAACCCTCCATGGTATCCCACGAACCACATTTTAGCAGAGAGATCTTCATGTGGGAGGTGGGGAACTATCTGGCATTAAGGACTAAATGAAATTTTCTGTACGATTCTGTTCCCTAGACCATGTGTCATGGGCTTCTGCTCATATTCCCAGTGTTCTGTGCAGACAGACACTTGCTGCTGAATGTTTAGTCAAGGATAAAGATAGAAATGCAAAAGTCTCACAATATATGTAGGATTTTTGTTGGTATGCATTAGTTTTATAGCTCCAGGCAACATAACAACAGAGATAATACACAATTACTCAAAGGAAGACATTTTTGAAAAATAGTCTTTGTCTCTATCCCGAATAGTTCTGTCTAATGCTATGATTCCTGATTAGGAGGCTCTCTCTCATCCCTTCCACATGGCCATGTTTGATTTTTCTCTAAGTGGGAGAATCTCAGTTGCGTTCTCGTTGGAGGTCTAGGTGTATTTATAAGACTCAGGGTTTCTGGCAGGAGTAAAAGAATGCATACAGTCTTGTTTTCTTCTTTTGAATCATTCCCTTTGGAGGTCCTATTTAGAAATGGCTCATTATTAATTTCTGCAGTGAAACGTGAGCTCCTAGTCTGTGGCATTCATTAGGGTTGCTTGCCCTTCATTCACAAAGAACCCTAGTTCGGCAATGATTTGAACTCTTCTTTTTCCTTTTCGTTTTAAATGTACATATCTCTAAATGTACAAGTGTCTGCTTCCACATTTTCACAACTTCTGAATGGAGGTCATAGAGGATACATGACTGGCATATCTCTGTGACCCCAATTTATTCCTCATAGTCTGTTCTATACTCATACTTTACTGATGAAAAAGAAAACAATGCTGTTACTTGATAGCTTGTTGAATTTAGGAATCTCAGATATATGGATGAGATAAGGTCCTAAGGAAAAGTTGTGTAAACTGGAGTCATAAAAAGAGTATACTGCTGAGACTGAGTTTGAAAATGTGTGGCTTAAAATAAGGGGGCTGATTTTGCCATGGTAGTAAAATTACAGTAGGTCAGTTCCTGCAGCCTTGATTGCTGCTTAGAACTTCGGAATCTAGAAGTTATGAAAATTCAGGAGCTATCCATTACATGTGCATTTAAAAGACATACACGTTAAAAGGAAAACAGGTTCAGATGATTACTGAATATCTACTTGTACAAAATGCAACACTCTCTTATTTATTTATATTTTAAATAGGGCTTTCTATAACATTGGCAAGCAGGAAATTGAAAGCCATGAAAATTCCATAATTTAATATAAAACTTTTTTAATTGCCAAGAATAGGAACAATTTTTTTTATTGAAACAAGACAGAGAAATATTACATTATATAATACCATAACTCATACAACAAAATAATTTCAACTTAAGAAATTAGTTTTGCATAAGCGTGGCTATTAGTGTTAGGGACCAGGGGTCTGATGGGTTTCATTATTTTTACTACAGTGGGATATCTGTACATAAGGTCCTGAGAGAGTAGGTAAAATAGTGAAAATCTCAACAAATTTCTCTGAGAGATTTGAGGACTGCAAAATTCAATGCTGACCTCAGTGGAATGCTCAGAGAGATAAGCAACAACATTATGGGGAGCAGACACAATTCCTTCCACACCAAAGTCTAATGACAGAAAAAATCAGAAACCTTTCCTGCTAAAAAAAATACATAATGAAGTAAGTAAATAAACTAGTGAAATGTTCTCCTGGAAAATGCCTGCTTTTTAAAATATATTGTGTCCTTAGGAGAGGAGAATTACTCAGCAAAGAAACTGGGTTCTTTACTGGACTCTGCCTATTTTTTTCACTGTTTCACTTACAGAAGGCTTTTAATTTGTTGCTGTTTTAAAAATAATACTACCTAATGGTGTTACTATGGTAACCATGTCTTAGAAACCAATCATCAGAGCTGCCCAAATAGTACTCAGAAACTGGAGTGTAGAATAGTAATACAAATAGAGAGAAACTGTCCCATCCTCATCCAGGGAACCTCCAAACAGCTAGATGAAGAATGCAGACATGAAAAAGTTGGAAAGATGGAGGACATAACCTTAGGTAGAGACAATTAAGAACCAAAGGGATTGAAAAAACAAGGTGTCCACTGAAGGCTCTTTGCCTTGAAGTAATAATGGAATTTTTCAAGTTAAATTGGAAGGGATTGGAAAATCTATGCTTGCTGTAGTGGCATGGGCAATTTAGAAAGCAATTCTAGTAGATCACCTATAGAATTTACCAGGTTGGAAGTAGGGGTTGGGGGATGAGAGAGAATGACAAAACCACAGTGTGCACAGACTCAATTTTAAGGCCACATTCTAATGATGGGTGTATATGTGTGTGTGTGTGTGTGTGTGTGTGTGTGCACATGCATTTGTGTGAAGAGTGGTGTTTTTTTAGTTGAGTATAAGCTAGGTTTCACAGTCTGGTTTTGTTTGACAGTGGGTTGGTGTACCCTTTCCTCCTAAGCACACATTTATGTGTGTGTGTGTGTGTTTGTGTGTGTGGTTCAGGAGTGATTTAATTAAAAATTTAAGCATTTTTAATTTTTTAGTGCAGAGACTCTTGACAGCAGGCTGTAAGGCACATGGTTGTTATTTCTTAAGTAAAGTTCTATATAGTAGAATGGAAGATCTGTTTATTCTACCCCCTATGTAGCTATTTAATCCATTTTCTTCTATTTCCACTGGCACTATTTAGTTTTGGTCCTTATCACCTTTCTCCTTGTGGCGGTTGTTTTTCAGCATTTTCTCTCTAGAATCCATCCTTCTATCACTTGTTGGCAAAGTGATCATTCTATAATGCTGGAGTGATCATTTCACAGACTTACAATCTTTTAATGGCTTCTGACCACTGTTAGGAACTAATCCTCACTTTGTCCTTCATGATAAGTCCCTGCCTACTTCTGGTCTTATAATGAACCCTACGCCATTAACAAATCTCCTTCTAGTTCCCAAATCCACCTAATTTCATGCCCTTCTTCTTCAGTAGTCCTGGAATCCCGTCTGTTCATCTTCTCCCCACCTCCACTGTCTCTCCAACTAGCGAGCAAGAGGAGAACAGTTAAGAAAGGAAACCACTTAGCTGGCTGGCTTATAACTCTGAGTATTTGACATTTATTGAAATGGCAATCTTCAGAAATTCTTTTCTGACTCAATTTCCAGCTCTTTTTTTACAAAAAAAGCATTATGCTCTTTCTTAATTTTGTTAGGAAAATCAGTTGCCTTTTCAAGTAATAACAATATTATTTGCATAAGCAATGTAAAATGTTAGTATTTCTTTTGAGAAAATACATGTATGAGTTTGCAGTATTTAAAATAATCTGCTCAAACCAGGAAACTCAGGTTGAGATATGGCAGAAGCACTACCCTTCTTCTGGTGGTTCTAGCAGAGGCATCCACAGTGAATTAGTTGCAGGGAATATACCTGTGAGAGGAATGAACAAGTTATCCCAGGGTTATTGGGGGAACATTCACACCATAAGAGCAGGTACTCTGCATAATATCTGGGTATCCCTTCTGTATGAAATTAGAATGAATTTCTAATGTTTTATTCTAAAACTAAATGGAATCACTGACCATTTTATTGATGGGAGGTCAATGCTGGTGTTTCAAAAAGTAGAAAGCAGAGAGTTCGTCTGTAGAAACTGGACATTGAAAGTGGGGAGCACCTGTCTTAAGGTAGCTCTTAACATAAGAAAAACTTTGGGTAAGTCCCCTTACTTTCAAAATATTCTTCAGTCTAAAGCAGAGGTTCTCAAAATTGAGGGTGCATCAGAATCACCTGGAGGACTCGGTGTAGCACATTGCTAGGCTCCATCCCCAGAGTTTCTGAATTAGCTGCATGGTATGGGACCTGAAAATGTGTACTTTAGCAAGTTCTTAGGTGGTGTTGATGCTGGGGGTCTGGGGCAAGACTTTAAGAACCACTGGGCTGAAGGATATATAATGTCCACATCCTATTTTATGAATTAAGGGGGTAATTACAAACATGACAATGCCCTTTGAGTTGGAAAGTCACTTCTGTAATGTGTAGGTAGGAAATGATTACAAAACAACAAGAAAAAGGGAACTAACATCTTTTGTTAGTTACAGGAAAATTACTTAATACCTTTTCTTTAAAAGAAAATAGTACTTAGAAGGATAAAGGCAAGAGAGAATCCCGTCAAAATTTCAGAAAGACTTAGATTTAAGTAGTACATGTGAGGTGGTTTAAAATATGAGCACACACACATACACCACTTTTAATCTAATGTATTGCTTCTTCTTAATTGGCTGATAAATAACCAGTAATACACTTAGACAATGTTAGAATTATAGTAGAGATTATTGTGTGATTTTCAAAACAGCTGGTAATTATAACAATAGTAATAGAAAGTAAAGATTTTTTTTTTTTTTTCTGGTTGGGGAAATAAAAAAAACTATCATGGAAATTAAATTATCAAACAAATTCTTTTTGTGCCTCCCAGTTGTTCATCATGTAATAACAGTTTAACAGAATCAAGCCCATTTTCTTTTGCAGTTCACGTTTTGATAATGAGGCAAGTGATAATAGAATAAATTGACATTAGTATTTTTTAAAGCAATTGTCACTGAATATCCTGAGGTGAGTACACATTCAACTCAATCTTGTGCTATTTTGACACTCCCATTTGCAATATTGTAAAATTATCTTAAATTTCCATGCTATGACCCTTTGTCCCCACATCATGGAGACATCATCCATCCCCACATAGTATATTAATCACCGTTCTCCAGAACCTTTACACACACACACACACACACACATGCACCCCATATATAAAGACATTTATTATAGGGTATTGGCTCTTGTGAATTATGGAGGTCAAGTAGTTCCAGATCTGCTGTCTGCAAACTGGAGACCCAAGAAAGCCTGGGATGTAATTCAAAGACCTGAGAGCCAGAGAACCAATGGTGTAGATGTTCCCAGTCTCAAGGTCTGAGCACCAAGAGTGTTGAAAGCAGGAAAAGATTAATGTCCCAACTCGAAAGCTAGGCAGAGAGAGAGCAAATCCAACCTTTCTCCTCCTTTTTGTTCTACTCAACATCTGGACGGATGGGATGAAGTCCTCCCACATTAGGCAGGGTCATCTGCTTTACTTAGTCCACCCATCCAAATGCGAATCTTTCTGAAACACCTTCACAGATACATCCAGAGATAATATTTAATCAGATATCTGGCATCCTGTGGCCCAGTCAAGTTGACACATATGTTTAGAATTAACACACAGATATTTAAGTATTACTTACAAAAACACGAACATCTACCGATACATGTTGCAAATATTTTCAACTGTAGAAATCAGATGCTAAGGTTTCCTAAATAATTGTCAATTATCTAGAATATGGAATTAATCAGAGCACCCCACTCCACTCCCAGTGATTTTGCTATCTGAAAGGTGCATCACATAAGAAGAAAAAAGTATTAGTCCTTAATGTCTTTGGGTCTTTTAAAAAAATTGGTAATAAATTATGTTGAGGGACCCAAAGTAGCTATGTCCATAGGGCAAAGTGACACGTGGATCAAAGCCATTCTAACCAACTGAGATAATTATATACATCATAAATTCTGAAAAGAGCCATCATCCTTATAGGAAGTGAGTTAAAAATCAAAAGTCACTTCATTATTCCCTTTAGAAACATTTAGAATTTCTATGTAATATGGTCATGTAAAAATCAAACCAACAGTACCTCAAAAAAAAGAACAGCAATAAAAAGAACATATTCAGAAGTATTGAAATCCTTTTTATCATACTTATATAATGTATAAGACTTACATGATTAATCGTCATCACCATAGCTAGTGTGTGACTTAGATAATTTAGGATATTAGAAATAATTTTAGCAAGAAGATTTCACTTCAGCTTATCGCAAACATACACGTACAACATATAGATGCTAAATGAAAGTATTCATTTCAAATGAGAGCATATTAACTTGTTAGCCTGGAAATTCTGTCAAACCTCCTGACTAATCAAAAATATGTATTTGAACAATTTGCTGTTGTGAATTCAGCCTTTTGGAACCTTCTACCTCTCTTTTCAATTGTAGTGTTAGTGTGTTCTGTTGCTTAATTCCCACCATAATTAAATAATTTATAAATAATGCATACCTCATCTCCTCCCAAGAAAGAATTTAAAGAGGCTGCATTTAACTAGGAAACTACCATAAATATATAATGAGGTGTATTTCAGTACTCTCTCTTCGGTGACTGGAAGGTCACTCCTCCTTGCCAGGGAAACAGAAACAGTCTCTGCCAGCCTGTGGACAAAGTGAACAGGACAGGACAATACTGCCTCCTTCTGCTGGGCTTGGCTCACTTTGGGGGTGGAAGGCTGACGGTTTAGTCCTTAGGAACATGAACCAGTTCAAATTTTGCCTCTTCCACACACTAGCTTTGTGTTCTAGAAAAAGGTACCTGGTCTCTCTGTACTCATTTTCAGTTATTTTATTTTAGTAATAATTACTAAATTAATTATTTTAGTAATAATTATAGTTATCTCATACAGTTGTTGAGAGGATTAAATGAGTTTTAAAAAATAGAATGTGAGAAAAATGCCTGGTGGTTAGTAAGTACTACTTGAGTGCCAACTAGCTAGACATAGCTTTCTATTCAATTAAGACAACAGTTCTTCAAAGATGCCACACTTAAACCAGTCCCAGTGCTACAGTATCATAGGCACTTGCACTTTTCTTTATGACACATCTTCATTTGCAATTGATATTTAAGGCTCTGAATCTGTTTCTCCCATGAGGCTGTAAGCTCCGGGAAGGCTGGAATCTTGTCTGTCTGGCTTAGCATTCTATCTCTGGTATGTATACAGTGCCCAGCATGAAGCAGTTATTCAATAACTGGCTGTTGAATGAACGAATCCAGAAAGACATGCCTATAAACATGCTAATCAAGATGGGATTTCTAGTAATTATTTTGTTAGTTTTACAAATTTTTATTATCTAAGTTTTGATACTTATTGTGTTTTCTTTGTGCAATAATGAAAGTAAAATCCTGTTATATCACCTTTATGTACTATTGTAAATCACTTCAGTAAGGCAGCAATAGAGCTGTCAGATGAAATTCATGTTTTATTTTTTGTGGACCTCTGGAATAGGTTAGTAGTTTTCAATTGGGGGTAATTTTGTGATACCTCCTCCCTCTCCACTAGGCATTTGTCAGTGTTTGGAGATATTTTTGATTGTCACAATTACAAAAGTGCTACTGACATCTAGTGTACAGAGGGCAGGGATGCACAGGACAGCCCCTTACCACAATGAAAACCATTGAGTCTGAAATGTTAATAGTGCAAATGTTAAGAAACCCTGGCATAGATGGATAGAGCCTAGTTAAAAAAAAAAAGTTTGTTTAACTTCCAAAATTGGTTGAGATGTTAAATAATATGACATCAGAATTTTACAAGTTAATTGATAATTAAAAGTTAATAATTAAAATAATGTATTGTGAAATTTTTGGTGGTTTGTATTTGCTTCATGATATATTTGCTGATAGTTTTATTATTTAGTGTAGCATATTCACCAATATTATCTATGTCAGTAGAGAACTTTATAGTCTGCTACAGGTTTTTCTCTTTACAACCAGTGAAAGTGGTTTTAAAAGAAAAGCACCAATTGACTGTTTACATACTGCTAAATAACCACTTTGGCAGATTTATTTTTTTAAAGAACAGTTCGTGAATAAATTTAGCCAAACTATTGGGCAGAGTACAAATAACCATATTGTCTATAGATTGTTGCTTATAGCTCTGGACTAATAAAGCACAAATAAGATAGGGATATCTAATGTTTATGTAGGTTGGTCTATTTGAGTTTAACAACTGGGATGGTGTTAGACAGGATAGGTTAGGTTCTGCTGCAGTAACAACATCTCAGTGGTTTTAACATAGCAAAAGTTTATTTCTTCTTCAGAGTAACTCTCCCATACAACTGCCTCTGTGTGGCAACTCAGCAATCCAGCTGAGGAAGGTAGCATCATCCTGGAACTGCACTTTTTGGAACAGATGGCCTTATTAGTCAGTGTGATGGGGAAAAGAGAACATGGGAAATTGCATGTTAACTCTAATGCTTTCATGTGGAATTGACACAGGTGACTTCCAGTAACATTCTATTCACCTCACAAATCACATACCATGGCTAGATTCAGGGATCCAGGGAAGTTTAATCTACTCATGTTGCATAGGAGAAACAAATATTTCTGAGCCTGAGTAATAGCTATCATAGTTAGCTTTAGCATTTGTTTACCTTTATATATGGTTGTTCAGTACAGTTATTAAGGAAGTGTATTTGCTGAATGCACAGATACCATTTCTCTTGCCAAATTAACCTAATATCATTATGCTTATTTGGGTTCTCTATATCTCACTTAATGAATTTGTAATGTGCTTCTAAATGTTTAGGCTTCTAAGTGAAAGTCTTTGCCAGATGCTATGGTCCCTGATTTCTCAAATAGGCTAACATATTCCACAGTGCTGAATGCTAAAGGAAAAGATGGTGGTCTTTTCAATTTACATAATGGTAAGTATTCAAACATTATTTTTGTGGTAAATCAAAATTGAGATACCTCAGAATAAAATGAAGATGAATTTTAAGATTAAAAAAGAGACCTCAATGAAATTTTGTGCTGTGGCAGGCTGCTTTTGCTATTCTCCAGGGGAAAGTATTTTTACTTTCCTCTGCTACCAAACTACTCTACTGGACAGGGTTGAGAAGCACTGCTTGTGTACCTAAGTTTTTATTCAACTTTGATATGGTTATTTTCTTAATTGTCTTCATTTTGTTTTTTAATATAGCTCTTCTTGTGGGACCCATTATTATATACATCATAAAAATGGGGGAATTTTGCAAAAAAGAATTCACAATTCTATTCTGCATCTTACTAATAGCTTGATAAGAGAAACTGAATAGTACAATTGATCATTGTGTTCATTATTCTAGACCACTACATGGAATTGGAAGAACATGGAGAATTATACCCGCTCTTCCCTATTTTATCATGTGATTTGTTCTATATTAGCTACAGCTGAGTCTGTATTTACACATTTATTTATTTTTCATCCATCAAACAACTTTTGAGCATCCACCCTATGGCATTATGCTAGGTACTGGGGATTAGGACAAAATGAATAAGACAGTTTCTCCCTTCAAAGGCCTTACTTCTAGTAGATGATGGCTACAGGGGTTATGAAATATCTCATTCATTTCACTTATATTTATTGAGCACTGATATGTGACAGACACTGAGGAATACTATAGTGAATGCGAGGCAGTAAAGTGTAGTGTTTGAGAGAAGTGTCTCAGCAGTCAGACTGGAATTAAATTGCATTGTGAGGCCTCATGGAGGCTCTTCATCTACCTTGTGCCTCAGTTTCCTCCTGTGTAAAACTTGAATACTGTAGTTGCAATATTGTGATATAAGAAATTTAAATTTTGTCTTTGTCCCCATTTCCTGGCACAGAGTTCATGAAACCCTTGTAATTTCCTAAGAGACAGGAGTGTTAAGAGCATTTTTTGTTCTAATATTTGGTCTTAGACCCCAGTTCCTGATTCAGAATTCCTAAATCCTGTGGAATTTTCTGGGTGATAGAAGTGTCTTTTGTTCCAGTGAAGTGACTCTTGTTGGGTTCCTAGATAGCTTTAGGGTTGGGGTTGGTCACCAGAAAGACCAAGCTATGATTAGAAGCTTGGAACTTTCAGCCCCACTTTCACATTGTCCAGAAAGGAGATGGGGGCTGGAGATCGAGTTAATGATAGATTTTGTCTATGTGTTGAAGCCTCCATAACAATCCCTTAAAGACAAGGTTTGGGGTAATTAACACATTCATGTGCTGGGAGGTGGATGCACCCCAACTCCATGGGGACAGAAACTCCTGCAGTAGTAACTCATCCTATGTAACTATTCATGTGGCAGGTTGTACCCTTTATTATATCCTTCATTATATAATAAACAAATGTTGCAGGGCTTTTCCTTAGTTCAGCTAAAGATGGTGGTCCTTATCACACAGCCATAAAAATTTAGGTTCGCAGATGACTTGAAGAGTGAGGAAAATGGGATTTATTGGGCAAAAAGGGGAAACAGACTCTTAGCGAAGTGAGGGAGTGTGCTTCCTGCCCTTGGGTTTCCCGCCTCACAGATTGAATCTCAGATTCCACACAGGAAGAGGAGGGGCCAGGCTCCTCCCCTGTGAAAAGGGCGCTAACTTCTGTGGTTCCAGCCCAGTTTGAGGCCAGCCGGAGTTTTTCCAGGAAGCCCTTCCCACCTGTCTGTCTCACAAGTAAACATAAACAAGTGTAAGTCCTAACAAATGATCAAACCTGAGGAGGGTGGTCATGGGAACCCCTGATTTATAGCTGGTTGGTCAGAAGTGCTAGAGACCTGAACTTGCAATCGGTATCCAAAGTGGGAGGCAGTCTTGTGGAACTGAGCCTTTAATGTGGGATTTGACGCTAACTCCAAGTAGATAGTGTCAGAACTGAATTGAATTGCAGGACACCCAGCTGATGTTTGGATAGTTAGAGAATTGCTTAATGTGGGAAAAAGCCCCCACATACTTGGTGCCAAAAGTATTGTGAGAGTATAGAGGAAAAAAGTCATTATTTTTCTTATACAATAGTTTATCAGAAAACCTGTTACAAATATCACTTTAAAAAGCAGTGGGAAAATATAGTTCTATCATTTTCTGGTTTTATGTAACACTTTTTTTTTTTTTTTTCAAATCATGGAAAAAAGCCATTGCAAATCACATTCTTCAAGGGACTTAACAGGTAAAATATTTGATCCAAGGGCAAGACAACCCCAATCAGAAGTTTCGTTTTGCAGAAGCTGCTTCCATTTTTCCAGGCTCTGAAATTCTAAAACATCTCCTGTCTGCCTCTATTACCAGGGCCTTGTGCTTGCTATAAGAGTGGGCATTCATCAGGGGTACAGGTAATTGTCAACAACCTGAGGGGCTACCTTGGCACCAGAGTGGCAAGTGCCTGCTACTTAAGAATTTTATATTGCCTTTGTGAAAGAGCATCACCAGTGTGATTTAACTTTGCAAAGGAATAGGTATAGAGAGAACTCAGTGGAGACCCATTCTTTGGTAATATTTGCATTTTATAGGAAGCATACATATAAATTTTCCATTCCATAGTAGTATGGCTTTAATCTTAATGAATGCCATTTTGTTGATACTCTTCAGAGAGTGAAATTAACATTCACATGTGAACTGGAAATGTTAAAGTGTTATTAGTCTCCCGAGGATTTTGCTTCTGGTTGTGCAGTTTCAGAGATTTCATCATAGTTTAGGTATAGCAAAATACCACCATTTCTGCTTACTAGAATGAACTCTCCAAGGTTTCTTTATACTTTAGGCCAAGGCTTGATTTTTTTAAAACAGAAAAAAAGGTTTTCCTAGACCCTGAATATAACCTGATGTCAAAATCAATTGAAAAGCCAGTAAAATTTGTCATGAGTTCTGTGAGAAAGCTTTTTTTCATAACAGCTTTCTGGTTTTACTAAAAAATTTCTTTCTTTCTCTATTTTTTTTTTTTTTTTTGAGATGGAGTCTCGCTCT
>NW_016803701.1:1319565-1329705 GCF_001698545.2 Rhinopithecus bieti | reverse complement strand
CAGTGGCACAATCTCAGCTCACTGCAAGCTCCACCTCCCAGGTTCACGCCATTCTCCTGCCTCAGCCTGCTGAGTAGCTGGGACTACAGGTGCCTGCCACCAAGCCCAACTAATTTATTTTTTATTTTTTATTTTTAGTAGAGACAGGGTTTTACCATGTTAGCCAGGATGGTCTTGATCTCCTGATCTCGTGATCCACCCGCCTTGGCCTCCCAAAGTTCTGGGATTATAGGTGTGAGCCACCGTGCCCGGCCACAGATTTCTTAATTAAGTTGCCTAAACTATTAATGTGGTTTTGTGGAATTTTAGAAATTTTATTTATTTATATAATGTTTACACATTCCCTGATCCTACAAAGAATTTGAGGTGACAAGCCCCATTTTATGCTAGTTTTCCACTACTCTTTTTTTTTTAGGACTGTAAAGATGAGAATTTAGATTCAACAGCCATACAAAGTAACCAGAGGTTTGAAAACACTGTTTAATTTCTTACCTTTGCTGTCTGTCTTTTCTTTCACATGTGAACCCCTTTTTTTCTCATTTATTCTCCAGGCCTTGATCATTTTACCTTACATAAAGATTCTTGGTTATTAGATAAAAATGAGGGAAAATATCCCAGATTTTGGTTATGTAGTAATCAGTACAAATGGTGTGAAACTTTTGAGTGCAGCTTCACTTACACATGCATACATGTGCACAAACAAAAACATCCACATTAGACTTTAACATTAAAATTCATTTCATAGAATCTGGGTTTTCATTTTGCTTATTTTTCTATTTACATCCAAATTATAACATTCCAAATCTGAAGGCAATATTCTGTTATAAAAAGACAGCCAAAACAAAGAATATTTATGTAGGGCATTATCTGACCATCCTCTTATCATGGTCTTGGGAGGTTTTTAAGTCCTTCCAAGGACTGTGCAAGGTAGATACTGTCATTGCCATGCAAATGATGAGGTTGTTCCTGGACCAAACTGAGGGTTGGGCTGCTATTTCTTGTGGCCCAGTAACAAGATGCAGATGAACTGGGGAGGAAGAGAGTTTTTATTTCTGTCATTGGTTACAGGGAGAAGGCCTGGAAATTATCACCAGACCAACTCAAAATTACAAAGTTTTCCTGAGCTTATACACCTTCTAAGCTATATGTCTATGTGTAATTGTGCATTCATCTAAAGATATAAGTGATTAACTTCTTTTAATCTATAACTAAGGTCTGATTCCTGAAGAGGTACCTTCCTCTGGAGGCTCAGTAAGTTTACTTAATCTAAATGTGTCAAGGTGCTGGGGTGATTACCCTTATTTTGTCTCCTGCTAAATCATGGAGGTTTGAGGAGTTCTTTCAGACCTCCAATAAACCTGTTTGTGGAGGCCTGGGGAATTTCTTCAGACCCACAGTAAAACTTGTTTAATCCTAAATGGGTCCTGTTAAGAATTCCTTTGTTATTTTGTCATGATATAAGGCACAGGAAAGGTCTAGGCAAAACTCCTGATGGGCTTTTGTTACATCTCAGCCTTTGTGTAAGAGCACTGGCTTTTAATATTTAACTTCACCACTCGGTCAGCACTGAAACAGTTGTTAGTGAGACCTGGCCCTCCACAAGGTAACTGAAGGTCTGAGATGTTAAGGGACTTGGCCAATGACATACAGCTTTTAAGTAGTAAAGCTGGGATTTGATTCGGTCATGTCTAGCTCTGAAGGTACCACTCCGCAGTGCTATCCTGAACTAGCTGCCTCATGTCACCTAAAATGCAGAATCCCAAGCCCCAATACTATGGGATCCAAATTGAATCCGCATTTTAAGGAGATCCCCAGGTGACTTATATGCACATTAAAATTTAAGACTGCAAGTATGGTTCTATATGCACATTAGAGTTTCAGACTGGAAGTATGGTTCTTAAAAAATAATTTCAGGCAGTTAAATACAAGGTACTGAAAAAATTCCATTTGAGAGGCTTTTGGTTGCTGGGCCTTTATGATTTTACTTAATTACAAGCTAGACTGTATTTCATTATCCTTCAGTTGTTCTGCTTTCACATCGGCTTTGAGCTAGTCTAACAAGAGTCATGTCGGATGCTGTCTTCTGTGACATTTCTTAGTGATCTGTTTTGGTGGTATTATTGTCAGTTTAAATAGCCTTGTGGTTATAAAACAAGAAAAATTGATTCTGTCCTAACTGTTTGATCTCTCTGTGTGTCTGAGTAATCTTCTTGTCACATTTTCCTCCAAATTTACCTTTGCTTGCTTAATTCTTAAAAAAAATTTTTGACTTTCTCCTTGTCCACTCTTTCAAAACATTGTAAGTGACTTCCAGTGATAAAGCTTACTTAAAACAGACACGATAAAAAGAAAAATTATAGAAACAAGTTTAAGAAGGTGAAACATACTTACATCATGTGTATGAAATAAATTAGTTGCTGCAGTTGAAAACAGAATTTAATTTTCATCTTCTAGGTTGTGAAGTCAAAAGGAAAATGTAAGAGGCTGCCGAGTTCTCAAAGTGGGATGAATAGAATCATTCATGTTCATCTGGAGAGAAACACGTTTTCCTGTGACTGAATACTAAGAGAAGTATATTAGAAGTCTCTTTTTCTAAAAGTTCATAAGGTAGCATAACCTAATATAGTGCCTTTTCGCAAAGAAAATGAAAAACGTTACAAATATATATCTTTCTCATGCCAGTCTTCAGTACATGTTAAGGTCATAACTGAATTTAGATTTTATGTAATGGTTTTGGGTAGAATGAAAATAATTTGATGGGGTATATTATTTTTTGATGCTCAAAAATCAAATACAGTGAGAACAGTTTGAGATTCTTGTCTATATGTGTAATTTAATATTTTGCTTAGACTGAGCCTCCCTCTTGCATTAGATATACTTGAAGTGGGCTTTTTTGGCTAGTGCTAGATCTCCGTAAGTTTGAATTTTCAGATGAGTGTTAAAGTAATAAAATGTTCTGCCATTGGTTCAAATAGGCTTGGAATATTAGGGATGTTGGCAGGAATGTTGCCATCCCACTGTGAAAAGCATTTTTCTCTTCTTAGTGGAACTCTCACTGTTGCAAACCTCTTCTGATTAGATAATGGAGGAGACGAGTTTTTGAGAGCACACGAGTTAGTCTTAAGCCCTCTAAAAAAACCGTGAATCTCAAGTATCTTTCCTAGCATTGCTAAAGATGATTAAAGATTATAGCTACGAGGTCATTCGGCATTAAATGATTTTGAGGCCCAGTGTTGTTTTTTTCTTTCCCAGACAGTGGAATAATTACTGATTAAAGCATGGTCTCAACTCTCAATGTGTTTGCAGATGGTCAGGGAATAAAACTCTGAACTATTATTTCAGCAGAAATAATGTTTTATATATATTCATTATGAATAAGAACAAAGCCTTAAAAATTTGGTTGATCTTTTGCCCCAAAATCACTTGGCAATGCTTGCTAAAAGCAGAAAATAATTCATGTAAATACTAAAATCTCTATTTTAAACAAAACTTCCAGGTGATTTATATACAGGAGTCTTTGTGGACACTTTCAGAAATAATGGATGAGAATGGTAACCTTATATTTAATGGATTGACTGGTCATTTTGGCTGTGTGGACACCCAGTTAAAGTGTAATGACTAAGGTCATCTGTAAAGACTGATTTTAATAATCTCCTTACAATTTTACTTGAAGGGAGTTATCCATGTTAATCTCCAGGCATGAAATGTAATGATCTGTTTTATTATTGTTAATTTATGCTCAAGCTTCCTTTTGCTCTTCTTTTTAACCAACATAACAATTATACAGTCTAACTATTTGCCTCAGGGAGATGCTGTAATAGGACTAATTAAATATTTAATATTTTAAAGGACTTAAGCAACCTTGTAAGTAATACGTTAAGAGGAGATAAAATCATGATGATCTCCTTAGTAGGAGGAATGTTAATGAAGCACTGGGGTCAGGCATTCCTTTAATGCCCATGTCCTGTATCTGTCAGAGGCTGAATGGTTTAATGGTTAAATTAATGATTGTTGTAACCTATGACAGTTCTTCTATTTCCTAGTTGGAAAGCCTAGAGCAAAGTTTTTAACCTTTCTATGCCAATCTCATATTTCTCACCTTTAGAGTGAGGAGATAAGAATACCACCTCCCTTTGTGGATTGTTGTGATGACATATGAGGTATGTGTCTTCTGAAAGAAAGTGGTTTTTATTAATATGAATTAATCCCATAACTATTGGTATTACAATATCAATTCAAGTATTGAATTCAAAACTTGTAGATTCTTATTTTAAAACTAGAAATAAAATGGATATGTACTTTTAGACCTAATCTCAAATTTAGAAAGAAGGAAGATAAAAGGGAGGAAGAAAATGAGGAAGAAAAGGAGTAGGAGAAAATATCTCTAAAATCAACCCCAAACAGGGGCTAAAGACAAAGAGAAAGCGATCATTGTGCAGACGATGAAGACTGATTGTAGGTATGTGTAGTCAATGTAAAACTGACCTCACTGATCTAGAAAAATAATAGAATCATCAAATGTCAGAGCACACAGATTATAAGGAAAATGCCTTTATTTTTTAGGTCAAGGGCTAGTGAATAAATCTGAATTAGCAGAAAGTTTTCATTATGACTTTTTAAAAAATGATATCTTGTTTTTTCAAAGTTCATACAGAAAAGCACTAGACTAACAAAACTTAGAAAAGTTGTTCTTTTGAAACGCGGTCCAGATTAATTGAATAAGCATTTTAAATATATTAACTGTCACATCTAAATATTTTTGAAAACTTGTTTCTCCTGTTTACTAGATGGCTTTGAAGATTTTCACTTTACAATTAAAGATATTTTGTAAACTGCTTTCTAATTGAGTCTAAATGTAAAATTCATCCAGATGATTTTTCTTGATTTTATGAATTCCAAATCTGGTGGGAGTTGCAAATAATGAGATTTTGTTGTACATTCCAAGTTCACCAGCCTTATAATGAACTTCATATTCTATGGCAAAGGGACAAGAGGAGCAGTGTCCCCAATTCCACTCATTCAACAAATATTTATGATTGCGATTGTGTGCCAGACCATTCATAAGAAGGAATGAGCTTACATTTTCTTAGCTGTGCGTTTTGTTGTCATTTTAATGCTCCATCAGCAAGTGTTCTTGATTAATGCTTAAGCATTTATCAACTATATGTTGGTGTTATAAGAACTTACTAAAAATCAGGATGAGCTTCCACTTTCCTTTCTTCTAGGACAGGTATAGCTGACTTCCAATATTTATGGATTCAATTTTTGATAATTTTCCTACTTGCTAAAATTTATTTGTACCCCCTCCCCCTGCCACCTCCAATCAATACTTGTGGTACTTTTGCAGTCATTCATAGACATGTACAGAATGGTGAAAATTTTGGTTGGCCCATTCACATGTTCCCAGCTGAGGCTAAGCAAGTGATGCTCTGCCTTCTTGATTCAGCTTTCCTACTATAAACATGTGTTTTTACTTGGTGTATTTAGTGTCATGTTTTTTGCAGTTTTCCTTTTGCTTTTCTTTGGTGATTTAGAATGATCCCCAAGCATAGACAACTGGAGTGCCATCTAGCGTTCCTAAGTGCAAGAAAGCTGTGACGTGTCTTACAGAGGAAATACATGTTAGATCAGCTTTGTTCAGACATGTTGACCATGATTTCTATGTTAATAAGTCAACAATATGTATTTTAAAAGGTGTCCTTAAACTGAAACACACATAAAACAACGTTATGTTTTGATTGGTTGACAAAAATGTTGTGACCAGAAGCTTGCAGGAATTGAACCTATTTCTCCTAAGAGTAATGGTTCAGCATTTGCAAATTCAGTATTTGAAGTGTCTTTATAGAACATAACTAGCATGAATAACAAGAATCAATTGTATTTGAAATTTGGGGGGATTTTAATAAATATTTATTCACTAAATTGTCCCTTTCAATGTAAACCAAGATGCATGATTTTTTTCTGATCTGTAAGCAACTAGTAAGTAAATACAGAGGGGTGGAAAAATGAAAATTATATGTAGGGCTAAACCATAATTTTTGTTTTTTCCCTTATAAACTTAAAAAAAGAATTGCTGCTAAAAAACAATGTAATAAACCTGGAGGGGTTTGAAGTCTAGAAACAATTTGTAATGTGATGGAGTCTTGTTTGTTAGTAGTGATTGTCTGTCCTGTTTGCTACCTATGCCTAGCAGAGTTTCTAACTTACATTGAGTGCTCAAGGTATTTAAAAAAATAAAAATAAATTGCATTGAATCAGTCATAAATTGACATTGAAATAGCCTTGAGAGTGAAAAGATTTAGCAATAAAAATAAAAGTTGGAGAAGTATAATGAACATTTTCTGGTTGGAGATGAGAGGTCAGTCTACCTCACAGTTGGCTGGGAGAATCACCTCTATCACTGGGCCTGGGCAATGACAGCATCCGTATGTGCCAGCTTTACCGTGCTTGGGTTTACCATTAACTCTCTGTGTCATCTGGGTCAGATCATTCAGCTTCTTTGGGTCTTGACTTCTAATTATTTCCTTGATAACCACCATTATTATAAGGAAACAGGGAAAGCCATTTATATTAGTCAGAGTGTTCCAGAGAAACAGAACCAGTATTTTTTCTTTTCCTCTGCCTTTTTGTTCTGTTCAGGCCCTCAACAGATGGGATGATGCCCATCTGCATTTATGAATTTTACAAATTTATAAGACTTGAGAATATACGTAAATATGAATTCTGAGTGCCTAGACTGTGGAGGGGAAGGGGAAACACAATTTAAATAGAGCTGTATTTATTTCTATGAATTAAGCATACTGTCTTGAGCAGCTGGGAGTGGTCTAACCTGTCTGCTGGTTGGCCAATTGAAACCTATGTGACCTACATTGAATGAAGCTGATGGCCAAAATTCCTTGCCAAAATGTAAAGAAAAGAGTCCAAAGACTTGGGAAAAGAGGAATGTTGGAGTGGATTGATCACCAGCAACTGCTTATCTCCCGTGCTATGACTGCCAAATAGCCAGTAATTTACTATTAACATAATAGCAACTTTTGGAATAACAAGGAAAAAAGGAAGAAAAAGAAAGAAAGAAATGCTACAACAATAGACCTATTTTTTTTTTTCCGTCAGTGCATTACATCCAGAGTTTATATCTAGGTCATGCAAAAAATCAATGACCTAAAGATTTTTTGGGGGGGAATTACTTTTGACCAGTGCTGGAGTATTGGGCATTACTACAACTAGTCAAAAGTAATTCCTCTCCAAAAAGCCACAACTCTGTGATATCAGTTTTTGGGATTATGACTTTTAAAGCACCTCTACTATTGCAATAAGGCATATCAAAAAGCACTTGGGCTTTCTTGGCACTGCCATTTAGTTAACTTGTGATTTCATTTTTTCCTTAATGGAACTATGTCTTCTTGGACAGTAAACATCCCTTGAAAGTCAGATGGAAGCTTTTGCTTAAATAGATGTTCAATGCTTTGTGATACGCTTTCACCACATATAAAGTAGACATACCAACAACTCCTAGCTTTAAAATAACTTTTACACAATCACTTTTTTCCCTCAAGCTTTATAGTGGTGTGATATTTTGAAATCATTTTAGGAAGTACACGAGATGCAATCTTTGGAAAAAAATGCAATGGTACAACAAATAAACCCAACAAACAAACAAATGAACACCTCAATTGAAGTGACAGTTGGATCAACAGATACTGTAAGTGCCTGGCAGTGACAGTTATTCTTCTGCATGAATGCATTCACTTTTTTTAAAGTGTTAAAATAAAAAAATTATTCCAGATTCCAGAAATCATAAATGTATATCCTATAATTAAAGAAACAGTAGACATAGAATATATTATCATCTTATTTAACCTTCATAAAAGACCTACAATATGGTATTACTATATACCCCCTTTTAAAATGAGACTAGGAAGTGAGTCTTAGTCTAAAAGAGATGAAATAACTTTCTCATGGTCACAAAGCTAATATGTGATGGGACTGAGTTTCTACCTAACGCCCAAGCTTACAGCCACTCTACTATATTTAGCTTCAAGCTAAGGAAGTGGAGTTGATGATCTTTTCCTGCTCAGAAGTTCTGTTTTTCATTTTATATACATCTTTGTTATGGTTTATATATATATACATATTATAACATTTCTTTATCCACTCTTTAATTCTCTCTCTTTTTTTTTTTAATTATACTTTTAAGTTCTAGGGTACCTGTGCACAAGGTGCAGGTTTGTTACACAGGTACATATGTGCCATGTTGGTTTGCTGCACCCAGCAACTCATCATTTACATTAGGTATTTCTCCTAATGCTATCCCTCCCCCAGCCACTGACCCCGCGACAGGCCCCAGTGTGTGATGTTCCTCACCTTGTGTCTATGTGTTCTTGTTGTTCAACTCCCACCTATGAGTGAGAACATGTGGTATTTGGTTTTCTGTTCTTGCGATAGTTTGCTCAGAGTGATGGTTTCCAGCTTCATCCATGTCCTTGCAAAGGACATGAGCTCATCCTTTTTTATGGCTGCATAGTATTCCATGGTGTATATGTGCTACATTTTCTTAATCCAGTCTATCACTGATGGACATTTGGGCTGGTTCCAAGTCTTTGCTATTGTGAATAGTGCCACAATAAACATACATGTGCATGTGTCTTTATAGTAGCATGGTTTATAATCCTTTGGATATACACCCAGTAATGGTATCGCTGGGTCAAATGGTATTTCTAGTTCTAGATCCTTGAGGAATGGCCACACTGTCTTCCACAATGGAACTAATTTACACTCCCACCAACAGTGTAAAAGCGTTCCTATTTCTCCAAATCCTCTCCAACATCTGTTGTTTCCTGACTTTTTAGTGATCGCCATTCTAACTGGTATGGGATGGCATCTCATTGTGGTTTTGATTTGCATTTCTCTGATGACCAGTGATGATGAGCATTTTTTTCACATGTCTGTTGGCTGCATAAATGTCTTCTTTTGAGAAGTATCTGTTCATATCCTTTGCCCCCTTTTTGATGGGATCGTTTGTTTTTTCTTGTAAATTTGTTTAACTTCTTTGCAGATTCTGGATAATAGCCCTTTGTCAGATGGGTAGATTGCAAAGATTTTTCTCCCATTCTGAAGGTTGCCTGTTCACTCTAATGATAGTTTCCTTTGCTATGCAGAAGCTCTTTAGTTTAATTAGATCCCATTTGTAAATTTTGGCTTTTGTTGCCATTGCTTTTTGTGTTTTAGTCGTGAAGTCTTTGCACGTGCCTATGTCCTGAATGGTATTGCCTAGGTTTTCTTCTAGGTTTTTTCTTTCTAGGTTTTTTTTCTTCTAGGATTTTTTATGGTGTTAGGTCTTACATTTAAGTCTTTAATCCATCTTGAATTAATTTTTGTGTAAGGCATAAGGAAGGGATCCAGTTTCAGCTTTCTACATATGGCTAGTCAGTTTTCCCAGCACCATTTATTAAATAGTTGAATCCTTTCCCCATTTCTTGTTTTTATCAGGTTTGTCAAAGATCAGATGGTTGTAGATGTGTGGTGTTATTTCTGAGGGCTCTGTTCTGTTTCATGGGTCTACATATCTGTTTTGGTACCAGTACCATGCTGTTTGGTTACTGTAGCCTTATAGTACAGTTTGTAGTCAGGTAATGTGATGCCTCCAGCTTTGTTCTTTTTGCTTAGGATTGTCTTGGCTATGCAGGCTCTTTTTTGGTTCCATATGAACTTTAAAGTAGTTTTTTCCAATTCTGTGAAGATAGTCATTGGTAGCTTGATGGGGATGGCATTGAATCTACAAATTACCTTGGGTAATATGGCCATTTTCATGATATTGATTCTTCCTATCCATGAGGATGGAATGTTATTCCGTTTGTGTCCTCTTTTATTTCATTGAGCAGTGGTTTGTAGTTCTCCTTGAAGAGGTCCTTCACATCCCTTGTAAGTTGTATTCCTAGGTATTTTATTCTCTTTGTAGTAATTGTGAATGGTAGTTCACTCATAATTTGGCTCTCTGTCTATTATTGGTGTATAGGAATGCTTGTGATTTTTACACATTGATTTTGTATCCTGAGACTTTGCTGTAGTTGCTTATCAGCTTAAGGAGATTTTGGGCTGAGATCATGGGGTTTTCTTTATTTTATTTTATTTAGTTTTTTT
>NW_016803701.1:1301322-1319461 GCF_001698545.2 Rhinopithecus bieti | reverse complement strand
TTTTTTTTTTTTTTTTTTTTTTTTTTGAGACAGAGTCGCGCTCTGTCACCCAGGATGGATGCAGTGGCGTGATCTGAGCTCACTGCAAGCTCGACTTCCTGGGTTCACACCATTGTCCTGCCTCAGCCTCCCAAGTAGCTGGGACTACAGGCACCCGCCACTACACCTGGCTAATTTTTTGTATTTTTAGTGGAGACGGGGTTTCACCGTGTTAACCAGGATGGTCTCAATCTCCTGACCTTGTGATCCACCAGCCTCAGCCTCCCAAAGTGCTGGGATTACAGGCGTGAGCCACCACACTTGCCCCATCTTTGTGGTTTTATCTATCTTTGGTCTTTGATGTTGGTGACCTACAGATGGGGTTTTGGTGTGGATGTCCTTTTTGTTGATGTTGATGCTATTCCTTTCTGTCTGTTAGTTTTCCTTCTAATAGTCAGATCCGTCAGCTACAGGTCTATCGGAGTTTGCTGGAGGTCCACTCCAGACTCTTGTTTGCCTGGGTATCACCAGGGGAGGCTGCAGAACAGCAAATATTGCTGCCTGATCCTTCCTCTGGAGGCTTTGTCCCAGAGGAACACCCACCTGTTTGAGGTGTCTATTGGTCCCTACTGGGAGGTTTCTCCCAGTCAGCCTACATGGGGGTAAGGGACCCACTTGAGGAGGCAGTCTGTCCATTCTCAGAGCTCAAACACCATGCTGAGAGAACCACTGCTCTTTTCAGAGCTGTTAGACAGGGACGTTTAAGTCTGCCAAAGCTATCTGTTGCCTTTTGTTCTACTATGCCCTGCCCACAGAGGTGGAATCTATAGAGGCAGTAGGCCTTGCTGAGCTATGGTGGGCTCTGCCCAGTTCATGCTTCCTGGCCTCTTTGTTTACACTGTGAGCTACTCAAGCCTCAGCGATGGCAGATGTCCCTCCCCCCGCCAGGGTCCTGGGTTGATCTCACACTGCTGCGCTAGGAGTGAGCAAGGCTCCGTGGGCGTGGGACCCACCAAGCCAGGCATGGGAGGGTATCTCCTGGTCTGCCAGTTGCTAAGACTGTGGGAAAAGTGCAGTATTTTGTCAGGAGTGTACCATTTTTCTAGGTACAGTCTGTCACGGCTTCCATTTGCTAGGAAAGGGAAATCCCCTGACCTCTTGCGCTTCCCGGGTGAGACAACAGCCCACCCTGCTTTGGTTCGCCCTCCATGGGCTACACCCACTGTTCAACCAGTCCCAATGAGATGAACCAGGTACCTCAGTTGGAAATGCAGAAATCACCTGTCTTCTGCGTGGATCTTGCTAAGAGCTGCAGACTGGAGCTGTCCCTGTTTGACCATCTAGGAAGAAACCTCCCTATTTTTCTTAATCTTATTTAAAAAACAGAAAAAACCTGTTTGTTGTAGGGAACATAAGACTGCAACTAAGTTTGGATTATATATATATATACATATATATGTGGATATATAATACTATGTATATATAATGTAATATATAATATATTTAGATAGAATTTTTGTTATTTATATATACTTTATAAACATATATAGACATATGTAGATACTAATATATATATATACTGGGAAATATTGAGAGAATATTATTCTCAAATATATCCAACTGATTTTGAGAAAAATATTCTCTCAGCATTCCCTGGTATGATATTTTATTATAAATTTGTTAAACATTGAAGAAAGACTAACTGAATGTTCAAGACTTAAGCATAATGATGGAACTGCCCACTTGTGGCAGAAATGGTGGTTTGACTGCCAGCGTCTGTTTCAGTTTCTCTGTAGAGTGCCTTCCTGTACTACAGAGGCTGGAAGGCTAAACATTTCATTTCCCAGAAAACCTTGCACCTGGAGATTCCCATGTGGTTTAGTGTCTGCCAATCAGGAGCACCTGCAGGAAACTTAAATTTGGACCTATAACATCCATTTGCTGGTACAGACCTATCAGGTGGGGTGGGCTCAGAAGGCTGTGGTCCTGGTGGCAGCTTTCTGTCCCTGGGTTATGGCTGTTGTGGTGTGATCCTTGGCACAACTTCTTGGTTACAGTAGTGGTAAGATGTTCCTTAGCAGGGCAATTCTGTGGCTGTGTTTTGGAAGTCATTCCTGCTCCTTAGGCCCTTCCAACAATTTTTTAAGAACCTAACTCCTAGCACTAAATCCATTCCTAGATAAAGTGGTGCTAGAAAGATTTCTTTTATTCACAGTTGAGTACTGACTGATTCAATTCCTCCCACTTCTGACTTTTAGCATGTTTACTCTAGCCTGATAAATTTTAAGATTTGGGGTGATTTTGGAGTAAATAGTCATTTTTTTCTCAAATAGGAGTCATGCACTAAAATAGCAGAAATTTCTCTTTTTTCTGGATCTACTCAAGATAGGAATGAATTACCTTCCCTCTGAAGCACATAACATGAACAAAATTCCGGAATATTGAAGGCCTTGGAGTTGAATTTTATAAATGCCTTTTCTTTTCTTTTTCCTTTTCCTTAAACTTGTTATTTGTGTGTTTGTAAGGGACAATTTATCTAAAATGTAAAGGAGTAGCACTTGTGATTCCTAATGATTCTTAAGACCTGCTATAGATTAGCAAAGATAAATGGAAGACTTTCATTCTTCATTAAGTTTTCTACATTAACTTACGGAGGAGGTAGAGTAAAATATTTTAACTGCCTTAACGAGCTTAGAAATTGTTGTGTGGGCACTTGAAGTAACTTAGAAAAATATTATTTAGCATATTATTATGGAATTTTGACAGGTTATTAACTATCAAATGTAAAGAAATGTTTACATTGTTAATAATTCTACATGTAATATATGAAAATATTTACATCTATTCTTTTAAAAAATTTTGAATGACTGAACTCAAATATGCAGAATAACCATGAGAGATCTAACTATTATGATAACATTTAGTATTACATTATTGTTAGACTCAGACATTTTATTTTCTTAAAGCCAAAATAACAAAATTCTATCTAAATTTATTTAAATATCAAGGATTTTAACATCAAATCAATTGAAAATTGGCCTCCAGCTCCATTGTTACAATTCAATACATCAATTGATTAAAAAACATTAGCATTCCCTTTAAATATGGCACTGTTAACTTTGAGGAATAAGTATTTGCAGCCTTATTGTGACTTCTCCATAAGTGCTTTGCTTGCAGCACCTAAGACATGGCTTTATACAGACTAAAAACTGAGTTGTCTTAAAAGAGATATTAAATAATGAGCTGATTATGGATGATAGCTTATAAGCAGTTCAATTTTAGTTTTCCAGTTGTAAATTTTCTCTTCAAATCTCTAAGATTGCTTTATATACAGAGGTAGGTAATCAAAGGTAAGAAATCTTTATAACCTGCAGGGTAATATGAGTCATGCAGATGCCTCACTTCTTCCTTGCATGTTGTCCTCAATGATCAGCAGTTTTCTATTTTGTATTTGAATGTTTCTATGCTGTACTCTTGGGCTCAAGTGATCCTCCCACCTCAGCATCCTGGGTAGCTGGGATGACAGGTGTATGCTACCACACCCGGTTAAACTTTGTTTGTTTGTTTTATTTTTTGCAGGGATGAGGTCTTGCTATGTTGTCCAGGCTGGTATAGAACTCCTGGCCTCAAGCGATCCTCCTGTCTCAGCCTTCCAAGGTGCTGAGATTACAGGCATGGGCCACTGTGCCCTGCAAGATACTTAGTATTAACTCACACACATTATGTTGTTTAAGCATGGTTTATATGCCATGCTAAGTGAAGCATTTAATCAAGCTCAAGTATTCCTTTATTATCAAACATGTGAATGTGTCCAATTTTTTTTCCTCCTATGAATAGTGGTGAAAAGTCTTAATTTGGGGGTTAATTTTTGTTAATTTTCCTCAAAGTGAAATTAACAAGTCAGTGGGCATGAACCATTTTATTCACTTATTCTTTTATCAAATATTATTTGTTTCCTAATTTACGTCAGAAATCGTGTTCACTGCTGGGCATGTGATGGTGATTACTAAAAAATAAAAAAAAGTTTTTGTCCTTAATTTTGTAGGTCTTATCATACAGGCCAGATTGCTCTCCAGAGAGTGAACAATTTAAAAACACTCAACCATTCTCATTCCCTCCGACTTTACCAGCATTGGTTATAACATTTTATTTCCTTTTTTTCTAGCTTAAAAACTGTGTCATGGTACCTGAAAATTATTTTGATTAGCAATTGTTTAGTTGCAAGTGAAGTGTATATTTCTTCAAAAATCATCAATTTATTCATCTTTTTTGTTTTATTTGAATAATTGGTAAATTATTTTCCCTTTTGTTAAATAGGAATTTCTCTTTTTTCTCTAGTTTCTTAGAATTCTATTTTGAGTTTTAAATAGACAGTAATCAGACAGAGTAGAAGAATAAAGTTTGAAAATTCTAATAAATACCCTTCTTGGAATAGGAAATAGAATGAATTTAAAGACATTAAAGCAATCATAATAAAGTTGGCTTAAATGATTAAAAATCTCCATGAGCACAGATAGCATTTTTGCTTATCCATGAATATATAACACTGATTTTTCAACAAACATAGCTAGAAGAAAAAGAGAATAATAAGAAAATTAAGAGTGCTTTAGGAAATAAAGCTACATTAAACACATTTTTATTTACTTAAGAAAAAACCTCAAAACAAAAGTGATCTTTATCAAATCATCATTGAATAGACTTCTTCTTCAGGAACTTACAGAGATATTTTGAATTAAAAAAAAACCTCTTGGTCTGATAGTAACTTAAGCAGGTATCCTGATTCATTAACAACAATGTCACAGCTGCAGCACTAACATAACCACCAAGCAACTTTAGATTGTTGGTTCAGCTGAGACAGCTCAGCTTGTAAATCAGATCTACCTTGGCTGCCTTTGATTGAGTCAGTGCCTCTCCTTCCTAGAGCTTCGATGGCTTTCCTAGGAGTCTTTCCTATCAGTCATGGGCCCTTTGGCTTCCTCTCTCAGGAACTCTCCTCTGGTAGGTTTTGATTTGTATTCTAAGGGAAAAGATTGAATATGGAAATTCTCTGGAGGGTGAGGGGTGCAAAACACCACACAAAAATAAGCAGCAACAACAAAACTCACAAAACTTGGCCCATAACAGAAGTTTTTTTTTTGTTTTTGTTTTTTTTTTTTTTTAAATTTTGGAAACCTGCAAAATGGCATTTGAGTTATTTCTTTTCTCCCTCAAGAGTTTCTCTTTCTGCCAACTTGTAGATTTCCTCACCCAATCTCTCTCTCTCCAGGGCCCAAACACAAACACATTCACAGACACAGACACACACACACCCACAGTTGATGTGTTGATGTGATGGTTCTGAAACTGATACAATCTTTAAAAATAAATTCTTAGAATTTAATGAAATTACTGTTATTTGATCATTGGTTAATCCAAGACAAAGTCAAAGGTCTATCTTCCTTCAATAGGAAACTTCATAAGTATATGAATTCTGTAAACCAGAAAGTGACTAAGGCAGGTTTTAATTGATTAGACCTTTCTTTAGCCGAGGTTGAGGACGTGCTTGGGAAAAAACACAAATCACAGGAGCACCTGTGACCTACGCTTTTTCCAAAGGGGATTTTGGGAACTGCAATATGTAAAGGGAAAGGAGCAAGCAGGAGGGGAAAAAAGAAGGGAATTTAGGCAGTGAGGCTCTCATTAGCTTCAGTACATCTGCATTTTACATGTGAAAAGAGAGAGTAGAGGAAAAGTTAATTATGCGTTGTCATGCTCAGTAAATCTATATTTAACTTTTTAAAAATTTCAATAGGTTTTTGGGGGACAGGTGGTGTTTGGTTACATGAATAAGTTCTTTTTTTATTTTTTTGAAACAGAGTCTCACTCTGCAGCCCCTGCTGGAGTGCAGTGGAGTGATGTTGGTGATCTACCTCCCAGGTAAAGCAAATCTCGTGCCTCAGCCTCCTGAGTAGCTGGGACTACAGGCCTGCACCACCACACCCAGCTAGGTTTTGTATTTTTAGTAGTGATGGGGTGTTGCCATGGTGGCCAGACTGGTCTGAAACTCCTGACCTCAAGTCATCCACCTGCCTTGGCCTCCCAAAGTGCTGGGATTACAGGCATGAACCACTGTGTCTGGCCCATGAATAAGTTCCTTAGTAGTGATTTCTGAGATTTTGGTGGACCCACCACCTGAGCAGTGCACATTGTACCTAATATGTCGTCTTTTATCCTTCACCCCCTCCCACCCTTTCTCCCGAGTCTCCAAAGTCCAGTGTATCATTCTTATGCCTTTACATCCTCATAGCTTAGCTCTCACTTATGAGTTAGAATATAAGATGTTTGGTTTTTCATTCCTGAGTTACTTGACTTAGAATAATGGCCTCCGATTCCATCCAGGTTGCTGCAAATGCTATTATTTTATTCCTTTTTATGGCTGAGTAATATTACATGATATATATATCACATTTTCTTTGTCCAGTCATTGATTGATGGGCATTTAGGCTGGTTCCATATTCTTGCAATTGTGAATTGTGCTGCTATAAACGTGTGTGTAAGTATCTTTATCCTATATTGACTTCTTTTCCTCTGGGTGGATACCCAGTAGTGGGATTGCTGGATCGAATGGTAGATCTACTTTTAGTTCTTTAAGGAATATCCACACTGTTTACCATAGTGGTTGTACTAGTTTACATTCCCACCAACAATGTGAAAGTGTTCCCATTTCACCACATCCACGCCAACATCTATTATTTTTTTATTATGGCCATTCTTGCAGGAGTAAGGTGGTATTGCATTGTGGTTTTGCTTTGCATTTCCCTGATAACTACTAATGTTGAGCATTTTTTCATGTTTGTTGGTCATTTGTATATCTTCTTTTAAGAATTATCTATTCATGTCCTTAGCCCACTTTTTGATGATTTTTTTTTTTCTTGCTGATTTGAGTTCTTTGTAGATTCTGGATATTAGTCCATTCTTGGAAGTATAACTTGAGACAATTTTTTCCCAATCTATGGGTTGTCTGTTTGCTCCGCTGATTATTTATTTTGCTGTGCAGAAACTTTTTAGTTTAAGTGAGTCCCATCTATTTATCTTTGTTTTTGTTGCATTTACTTTTGGGTTCTTGGTCATGAAGTCTTTGCCTAAGCCAATATCTAGAAGAGTTTTTCTGATGTCATCTTCTAGAATTTTTATGGTTTCAGGTCTTAGATTTAAGTCTTTGATCAATCTTGAGTTGATTTTTGTATAAGGTGATAGATGGAGATCCAGTTTCATTCTTCTACATGTGGCCTGCCAATTATCCCAGCACCATTTGTTGAAGAGGGTGTCATTTCCCCACTTTAGGTTTTTGTTTGCTTTGTTGCAAATCAGTTGGCTGTAAGTATTTGGCTTTATTTCTGGGTTTTCTATTATGTTCCATTGGTCTATATGCCTATTTTTATACCGGTATCATGCAGTTTTGATGATTATGGCCTTATAGTATAGTTTGAAGTCAGGTAATGTGATGCCTCCAGATTTGTTCTTTTTACTTATTCTTGCTTTGGCTATGTGGGTTCCTTTTTGGTTCCATATGCATTTTAGGGTTTTTTTTTTAGTTTTGTGAAGAATGATGATGGCATTTTGATGGGAATTGCATTTAATTTGTAAATTGCTTTTGGCAGTATGATCATTTTCGCAATATTGATTCTACCTATCCATGAGCATGGGATGTGTTTCCATTTGTTTGTGTTGTCTATGATTTCTTTCAGCAGTGTTTTGTATTTTTCTTTATAGAGCTGTTTCACCTCCTTGGTTAGGTATATTCCTAAGTATTTTATTTTTTTGCAGCAATTGTAAAAGGAGTTGAGTTCTTGATTTGGTTCTCAGCTTGGTCACTGAGTTGGATCAGGCTGATTTTATTGATTTGGACACACCAAGTAGGGACTCTGCATTTAATGTTGCAGCTCAGGGAGTTAAAAAAGATTCTAATAATTTATTTGCTTGGTTAGCAGAAATATGGATTAAAAGATGGCTCACTATGAGGGAGCTAGAAATGCCTGATCTCCCTTGGTTTAGTGTAGAGGAAAGGATCCAAAGACTTAGGGAGATTGGGATGGTGGGGTGGATTATTCACTTTATACCTACTCATCCCAGCTGAGATGGTCCAGAATATATACCCTTGACCAATGGCTTGCAAAATAGATTCGTGAGGGCAGCATCTGCATCTTTGAAGAGCCCTGTAATTCCTTTTCTCTGTATGTCAGATCTAACAGTGGGAACCACAGTCACTCAACTACAAAATTGAAATACAGTAGGAATCATTGGATCCTGAGGTGGCAGGGGCCAAGTGGCAGCACTCAACTGTCAAAGGCAAGGTGGACGTAGCTACCATAATGAACAGCAGAAGTAAAGCAGCAATCAGAATAGTCTGACTCATGTAGAGCTCTGGCACTGGCTAATGAATCATGGTGTTCCTAGAAGTGAAATTGATAGGAAGTCTACTGCATTTCTACTTAAATTATACAAACAGAAAACTTCTAGGTTGAATGGACAAAAGACTAATTTGAATTATAAAAACAGAAGATCATGGCCCCTCAGTCAACTTCCAGACTTAAGCCAGTTTACAGACCCAGAACCCCTTAAATAAAAGGGAGGGTGGGTCCCCTTGAGGAAGGACCCCACTACATTACTGACAATTTATACAGTGAATCTTTCTCCTATACTTCCTCAAGGGGACCTCCAGCCTTTTACCATGGTAACTGTGCATTGAGGAAAGGGAAATGATCAGATATTTCGGAGACTACTGGACACTGGCTCTGCTGACGTTGATTCCAGGGGATCCAAAACATCATCGTGGCCCTCCAGTTAAAGTAGGGGCTTATGGAGGTGAGGTAATTAATGGAGTTTGAGTTCAGGTCTGACCTACAGTGGGACCAGTGGGTCATTTCCCCAGTGCCAGAACGCGTAATTGGCATAGACATACTTAGCAGCTGACAGAACCCCCGCTTTGGCTCCCTGACTGGTATGGTGAGGGCTATTACAGTGGGAAAGGCCAAATGGAAGCCTTTAGAGGGTGCCTCTATCTAGACAAATAGTAACTCAAAAACAATATAACATCCCTGGAGAGATTGCGGAGATTAGTGCCAGCATCAAGGACTTGAAAGATGCAGGGGTGGTGAAACCCATCACATCCCCATTCAACTATCCCATTTGGCCTGTGCAGAATGACAGCGGATTATTGTAAGCTTAACTAACTAGTGACTCCAATTGGAACTGCTGTACCAGATGTAGTTTCACTGCTTGAGCAAATTAACACATCTCCTGGTACCTAGTATGCAGTCACTGACTTGGCATATGCCTTTTTCTCCATTCCTGTCCATAAGACCCACCAGAAACAATTTATCTTCAGCTGGAAAGGCCAGCAATATACGTTTACTCTCTACCTCAGGGGTATATTAACTTCTGGCTTTGTGTCACAATCTTATTCGGAGAGACCTTAATCGCTTTTCACTTCTGCAAGATACCCCCCGGTCCATTACATTGACAACATTATGCTGATTGGATCCAGTAAGAAGTAGCAAACACAATGGACTTATTGGTGAGACATTGTGTGCCAGAGGATGGGAAATAAATCTGACTAAAATTCAGGGACTTTCTACCTCAGTAAAATTTCTAGGGGTCCAGTGGTGTGGGGCCTGTTGAGATATTCCTTCTAAGGTAAAGGATAAGTTGCTGCATTTGGCCCTTCCTACAGCCAAAAAAGAGGCACAATGCCTAGTGGGCCTATTTGAATTTTGGAGGCAACACATTCATCATTTGGGTATGTTACTCTGGCCTATTTATTGGGTGACCTGAAAGGCTGCCAGTTTTGAGTGGGGTCCAGAACAGGAGAAGGCAATAGGTGCAACAGGTCCAGGCTGCTGTGCAAGCTGTTCTGCCACTTGGGCTGTAGGACCCAGCAGATCCAATGGTGCTTGAGATGTCAGTGGCAGATAGGGATGCTGTTTGGAGCATTTGGCAGGCTCTCTTAGGTGAATCACAACAGAGGCCTCTAGGATTTTGGAGCAAGGCCCTACCATCTTCTTCAGATAACTTCTCTCCTTTTGAGAGATAGCTCTTGGCCTGTTACTGGGCTTTGGTGGAAACTGAACGTTTGACTGTGGGTCATCAAGTCACCATGCTACCTGAACTACCTATCATGAACTGGGTGCTTTCTGACCCATCTAGCCGTAAAGTGAGTCATGCACAGCAGCATTCCATCATCAAGTGGAAGTGGTAGACGTGTGATCTGGCTCGAGCAGGTCCTGAAGGCACAAGTAAGTTACATGAGGAAGTGGCTCAAATGTCCATGGTCTCCACTCCTGCCACCCTGCCTTCTCTCCCCCAGCCTGCACCAATGGCCTTATGGGGAGTTCCCTATGATCAGTTGACAGAGGAAGAGTAGGGCCTGGTTCACAAATGGTTCTGCACAATATGCAGGCACCACCCGAACGTGGAGAACTACAGCACCACAGCCCCTTTCTAGGACGTCCCTGAAGGACAGCAGTGAAGGGGAATCTTCCCAATGGGCAGAACTTCAAGCAGTGCACCTGGTTGTGCACTTTGCATGGAAGGAGAAATGGCCAGATGTGTGATTATATACTGATTCCTGGGCTGTAGCCAATGGGTTGGATGGTCAGGGACTTGGAAAAAGCATGGAAAATTGGTGACAAAGAAATTTGGAGAAGGGATATGTGGATGGACCTCTCTGAGTGGTCAAAAACTGAAGATATTTGTGTCCCATGTGAGTGCTCACCAACAGGTGACCTCAGCGGAGAAGGGGTTTAATAATCAAGTGGATAGGATGACCCTTTCTATGGACACCACTCAACCTGTTTACCCAGCCACACCTGTCATCGCCCAATGGGCCCATGAATAAAGTGGCTGTGGTGGCAGGGATGGAGGTTACTCATGGGCTCAGCAACATGGATTTCCACTCACCAAGGCTGACCTGGCTACAGCCACTGCTGAGTGCCCAATTTGCCAGTAGTAGAGACCAACACTGAGCCCTCGATATAGCACCATTTCTTGGGGTGATCAGCCAGCTACCTGGTGGCAAGTTGATTATATTGGACCTCTTCCATTATGGAAAGGGCAGAGGCTTCTCCTCACTGGAATAGACACTTACTCTGGATATGGGTTTGCCTATCCTGTTTCTGCCAAGACTACCATCCTGGACTCACGGAATGCCTTATCCACCATCATAGTATTCCACACAGCATTGCCTCTGACCAAGGCACTCACTTTACAGCTAAAGGCTGGGTGTGGTGGCTCACGCCGGTAATCCCAGCACTTTGGGAGGCCGAGGCGGCAGGATCACGAGGTCAGGAGATCGAGACCATGCTGGCCAACATGGTGCAACCCCATCTCTACTAAAAATACAAAAATTAGCTGGGTGTGGTGGCGCATGCCTGTAATCCTAGCTACATGAGAGGCTGAGGCAGGAGAATCGCTTGAACCAGGAGTGGGAGGTTGCTGTTAGCTGAGATTGTGCCACATCACTCCAGTCTGGCAGCAGAGTGAGACGCTGTCTCCAAAAAAAAAAAGAAAAGAAAAGTGCAGCAGTGGGTTCTTGCTCATGGAATTCACTTGTCTTACCATGTTCCCCATCATCCTGAAGCAGCTAGATCGATAGAATGGTGGAATGGCCTTTTGAAGTCATAATTACAACTCCAACTAGGCGACAATACTTTGCAGGGCTGGGGAAAAGTTCTCCAGAAGGCCATGTATGTTCTGAATCAGCATCCAATATACGGTACTGTTTCTCCCATAGCCAAGATTCACCAGTCCATGAATCAAGGGGTGGAAATTTACCATCACCCCTAGTGATCCACTAGTGAAATATTTGCTCCCTGTTCCCATGACATTATGTTCTGCTGGCCTAGAGGTCTTAGTTCCAGAGGGAGGAACACTGCCACCAGGAGACACAACAATGATACCATTAAACTGGAAGTTAAGATTGCCACCTGGACACTTTGGGCTCCTTATCCCTTTAAATCAACAGTCTAAGAAGGGATTTACAAGGTTGGCTGGGGTGATTGACCCAGGCTATCAAGACAAAATCAGTCTGGTACTCCACAGTGGAGATAAGGAAGAGTACACATGGAATACATGAGATCCATTAGGACATCTCTTAGTCTTACCATGCCCTGTGATCAAGGTTGATGGAAAACTATAACAGCTCAATCTAGGCAGGACTATGAATGGTTCAGACCCTTCAGGAATGAAGATTTGGGTCACTCCACCAGGTTAAAAAAAAAAAAAAACCATAACCTGCTGAGGTGCTTTCTGGAGGCAAAGGGAATACAGAATGAGTAGTAGAAGAAGGTAGTCATCAATACCAGATATGACCAGGTGACCAACTACAGAAATGAGGACAATAACTGTCATGAGTATTTCCTCCCTCTTTTGTTAAAAACGTTTGTGCATGTATACACTTGTACTAAGGAAATATCTTCATTTTATTTTCTTTTCCTTTATCGCGTGACATAAGATTTATTGACTTCATATCAGTATTTAAGTATTGGTAACTTTTTAAAATAGTATTTGGGCTGGGGATTGGTGCATTTCCAGTTGTACAAAGGATAGTTGTATTATGTTAGGTGTAATTATGACCTCATTATTGTCTTTATTTGAAGATTATGTATGATCTCAGGAGATGTGTATGGGTTCAAGTTGACGAGGGGTGGACTTGTGATGGTTAATAACTGAGTGTCAACTTGATTGGATTGAGGGATACAAAGTATTAATCCTGGGCGTGTTTGTGAGGGTGTTGCCAAAAGAGGTTAACATTTGAGTCAGTGGACTGAAGAAGGCAGATCCATCCTTAATCTGGTGGGCACAATCTAATCAGCTTCAAGCAAATGTAAAGTAGGCAGAAAATTATGAAAAAGGCAAGACGTGTCTAGCCTCCCAGCCTACATCTTTCTTCCGTGCTGGATGCTTCTTGGCTTCAAACATCGGACTTCAAGTTCTCCAGTTTTGGGACTCAGACTGGCTCTCCTTGCTCCTCGGCTTGGTGTGTGTACACACACACACACACACACACACATATATAGAGAGAGAGTGCGCCAATGATTTGCTCTCAAATATATATATATATATCTCCTATTAGTTTTGTCCCCCTAAGAGAATCCTGACTAATACAATGTTACTAGAACAATGGGGGTTGTAAAGTAATGAATCGGTTCCTTTGCTCTGTTTACTCTTTCATTATTTCAGATGTATTTATTTAGTGATGACTACTGGGCCCATATTCTGCTAGGATTTGTGAGAAAGACAAAATATGTGATATCTTTCTCTCTGTGACAGTCAAGTTGAGGAACACAAGACAGAAATCCATGGAATAATTTGAGAAAGATTCCAAGGCAAATACCTGATAGTCAAGAATGGGAAGAATTCTTAAGTGTGGTAGGAATTCAAAGTAAGAGAAAGGTCAAGAGGAACATAGGTTATCTGTGCCTGGCGAGACTTCTTCGGGGAGACTTCCAGGAAATAAAGAACTCTAAGCAGCGAAGCTGTGTCAGGCATTATACTCACTATTAAACACATATTAGGAACTGGATTAGAAAAGATAATAAATGTGTAGGTTTGTCCAAAGGTCTAGTATGGCCTTTAGTTGGTACACTGATGTTTCCATTTGCTGTAGAGTACCCTAGAGACTTTAACTGATTCCATGATGCTTCCTTAGGGCTAACGTATGACCTTATGAGTATTTAGGTATCTTGAGATACTGCCTCACTGAATACTTCTTGATTACATAATTAATCTCCTTAGACTTATCAGTAACTTTTTTGAGTGCAGGTAAAAGAAAGGCAAAAAATGTTTGTTGTATCAGGGCTTGTGCTAGAATTTCCAGAATGTGTAGAAAATAATACTGTAATCTAACCGAGAAGCCACAACGGTCCTCTTGACACACCCAATATTCATGATTCTCACTGAAAGGAGATTGTTTTTTCTAGTCTTAGCTATCAAGGAGAGAAATTATATGGCCTAGTCATTTAACTATTGCATAAAGGACCAACTCACAGAATGTAATAAAATAACGTAATAAATCAAGGAGAGTTTTAGGGCTGTGTTTTGCATTGAAGAATGAATATCAATAAGTTTAAACGAGATTCTTCTCTACTAGGCTTTTAAAAAATGAATAATAGAACTTCCTTGTAGTTCGTCATGAATACAAATTATATACAAATGTCAGAAGAGGAGAAAAACAAGTATGTAATTCAAGTTTTAGTATTACTTTTTAAAGTATATGACTTGTCAGGATAGGACGGACCAAAATATTGAGTTACCAGTTCCATAAAATGAGAATACTATAGTTGTTTTCTGATGTGCAAAATACCAGTAGATACTTAAAGAAAGAGGAAAAAGATAATGATACCGCTAGGTCTTTAAAAGTAAAATGGACTCATTTCCCAAGATTAGGAGGAGTCAGATAGGAAGGCAAAGTTCATTGCGTGCTGTAAGCTTTCCATATTTCAACCCCAAGATATTTTATTCTTAGCCCATATACAAAAATGCACTGTCATTTATGATCTTCAACAGTATAGAAATGGAATGGAAACAATGTAATCAGGGAACTCTGTGTTACTTGTAAGTCATTGGTATGCTAGCCAATGATTTGTTCTCAGCTGGGGATAAAATTCTTGGAACTGAACTCCGTACATCACTCCTCCTCTATTTCCACTTTCAGGGTTGTGTCATTCTCGGTTCTTCCTATCTTTATCAGAGAACACTCTACACCCTGAAGCATCTGATAGTTTAGTGAGGCTTATTAAAATGTCTAGACCCACCCAAAAAAGCCAAAGTATTGCATAAGTTGGCAGTTTATATGCTTTCTTCTATCCTTCTCAAACTTTTCCATGCATATAAATATACCCTTCCAGATTGCAAGTCTTCTGGGGGCAGAGACTATTTCTTTTCATTGACTTCCCTTCTTGCCATCAATGTGGCACTTGCTCCTTTCATCCTTCTCCACAATGCCCTCCCTAATTCAGAAAATACAGATTATTCTTAATATTCACTGCAAAACTCTTGGGGAATTAAATTGACAATTTCCATAACTATAGAAAGAAAAAATCTGTACCAACAAATTTGCTAGTACATCTGCACTCTTTGGTTTATTCATTGTGCATTTGCATTTTGTGAACTTTTTTTTTCCTCATAGGGGAAGACAAACTACAAACGAAAGGGTAAAGTTGAGGAATATTAGGGCTTATAGATGTAGGCTACCCCTGAATCTTCGTAGGAAGGATTTTGCAGGCAAGTCAGGTAGAATCCCGAGAGAGCAATTTCAGGGTAGAGAAAGGCAAAATGAATCCCATTCAGGTGAGCAGATAAATATTTATTCATTAACACATAAGTTAGGGGGAAGAGGAAGTAGAAGGGGCTGGAGACCTCTGAAGAAAGGAAATAGTTACAGATTCCTAGGAAGATACATTGTAGGAGAATCTGAAGTTGAAAATACCAGCCGAGGGCATTGTATTGCTTCCACTTGAGGAAAAGAGGCCTAAGGTTCAATTTATTTGTTTTGGACTAATAACAAAAAGGCTTCCAGGGAAACCCTGTGATTTTAAATATGAAGAAAACAAATCCATGGAAGGAAAATCAAGCTCCAGTATGTGACCACTGGTGTCCTAAATAACATTAAATTACAAATCAATGAGTGACTTGAAAGGAGATTAAACTTTGTGTTTGCTAGTCTATTTTTAAGCTTTTCTTTTACAAGGATAGGAAATAAGGTTATACAAATTTTAGCTTTTTGTAAGATAATCTAAAAGCACCTTTTCCACCTTCTGTTCTCAGAATTGGCAGTGAAAAATTGTTCTGATCACAGTTTGTTGAAGTATAATTACTTTGTCAAAAGAAAATATAATTAGAACTATTTTAAAATGTGCTTTCATTGTATTTAAAGATTTGATAATTTGTTCCTGTATAAAATGTTCTGTTAATTTAGCAACAAGCAGCAGCAGTGAAGTCAGGAAATGATCTGACAGTTTTTCTCTTTCCTGTTTTAAAAATACCATCTATTCTACCCTCTCGTCTATTCAAAGAGACATAGTCAGTTTCAGCAGTGGATTGAATTAAATGCTTGACACAGCTTTATGAGCATCAGATCCATTTATTTCCTCTGTCCCACTGCACTTTTTCACACATCTCATACCATAACTGTGGCAGAATAGCAATGATAGGTGCTGCTAGATTCCAATACACCCCTTCAGATCTCTTCATTCATAAACTTAATTAGCATAAATCTATTTCTTCTTTCTCATCCTTGCCCTGAAAACTCTGGAAATTCCCTTCCTCCTTCTACTGTTCTTATTTAACACTTAAAAAATCTCTTCTTTTGGCAGCAGTTTGATAGTTTGAATTCCCCCATGAAAGGTAAGTTCTTGTCATATTGCCAACCTGAAGATTTGGATCAATAAATCAAAGCTTTTGGAAAATATAGTTCTTAGAAGTGAAAGGGGCTCCTTTTCACAATCCATAAAACTACATAAAATACTGGGTTTCAAAAAAACTCAGAGACACCAAGTTTTAGAATTGGGTAGAAAACAAATGTAAATAATTAATTATTCTTGGTTCATATCATCTAAGATTAGAATTGTTAGCACCAAACGAAATAGATGACTTTCTCCTCTCTTTCTATTGAGCGTGCTCTTCTAGTTCCCACCTTTGTCCTCTCTGGGACTTTGGCAATAGATGGGGACTGGATCTAAGAACATGTGTTCTTTGGGAGGTTCTTACAGGACTGGTAAGGAGTGGAGGCACTGAAGTAAGATGCTGGACCTTGAATCTCAGTTCACTTACAGTTTATTTAGCCTCACCAAACTTCAGTTTCTCTAACATATAAGGTAAGAGTAATGATAGTAGCTATCTTTTTTGGTTGTTGTGAAGCATTTTGTAGTAGTCCTTTCTCACACTGCTAATAAAGACATACCAGAGACTGGGTAATTTATAAAGGAAAGAGGTTTAATTGACTCACACTTCAGCACGGCTGGAGCGGTCTTAGGAAATTTACAATCATGGTGGCAGGTGAAGCAAACACGTCCTTCTTCACATAGTGGAAAGAAAAAGAAGTGTGAAGCAAAAAAGGAAGAAGCCCCTTATAAAGCCATCAGATCTCATGAGAATTCACTGCCACAAGAACAGCATGAGGGTTACCACCTCCATGATTGAATTACCTCCTGCTGTGTCCCCACTACACAAGGGAATTATGAATTATGGGAACTACAATTCAAGATGAGATTTGGGCAGGGACACATCCAAACCATATCACATTTAGAGTTTCTAGTTATTACTGTTATCATGTGTGATTAAACACTGCCTAGCCAAATGTTTCAAATGTATGAGGAACTAAGATGGATCCTTTGGGACTGGAATATTTTCTCTTCGAATTCAACTTCTGATTAATTGATAGTGACCCTTAGTTAAAATTACATAAATTTCTGACTAGTTTTATTCTCTTCTCTCCCTTTAACCACTTTCTAATTGAAATAAATTCTGCAATGGTCATTTTCTAATTTCACACTTGAAGTGAAAATATGTATATGAGTTATTTGGATAAAATACAATTTTCTTATTACTGAATTTTGTTGTGTGATCTGAATTACTAGTTGAGGTCAGAGTATCTGGAAGACCACAAAAATATATGTGAAGAATATAAATTTCAATCTCTCATTCTAAGTCTTTTTTTTCACCATGGTCTGATACTGATTTGCAGAAGTGGAATGGATGGAAAAAAGAATGATAGTCCATTTAGATAATTAAAATATTTGAACAGAAGAAAGAAATTCAATGTTGGCTTCAGTTGCAATGCAGTAATGAATTCTCATTTGTGACATACATTGTTTAGCATGAAATTGATAAAGAATAGGATGTTCTTCCTATAATGTTTTATTTCATCTGAAGCATTGGCATTTAAGTGATTTATTGACCATACTTCTCATATTCTTCAGGTTTCAAAAAATTTTAATTGCAAAATAGATTCAGTTTTATACCAAATTATAATGACACCAAGTAAATTTATGAATAACTACAAGTATTTGTTTTATCTTATTGAATAATGGTAGATCTTTGAAAGTCTGTTTGAATTATCTTCATTTTATAAATGTGAATACTCTAACTAGGTAACATTGTAGAAACTGCACTTTAGTTTCTT
>NW_016803701.1:1280127-1298388 GCF_001698545.2 Rhinopithecus bieti | reverse complement strand
GTGACAGACTGGATTAAGAAAATGTGGCACATATACACCATGGAATACTATGCAGCCATAAAAAAGGATGAGTTTGTGTCCTTTGTAGGGACATGGATGCAGCTGGAAACCATCATTCTCAGCAAACTATCACAAGAACAGAAAACCAAACACCACATGTTCTCACTCATAGGTGGGAACTGAACAATGAGATCACTTGGACTCGGGAAGGGGAACATCACACACCGGAGCCTATCATGGAGAGGGGGAGGGGGGAGGGATTGCATTGGGAGTTATACCTGATGTAAATGATGAGTTGAGGGGTGCTGACAAGTTGATGGGTGCAGTACACCAACATGGCACAAGTATACATATGTAACAAGCCTGCATGTTATGCACATGTACCCTAGAACTTAAAGTATAATAATAATAATAATAAAAAAGAAGAGCTCATGTTATTTACAAAGCCTTAAGCAAGGGTGATTTGGGGAATGAAAGTTAGTCCACTCAGAGCATGTGGCTTCAGTGCTTGGCTTGTATGTGGTGACTCCATAGGTGACATGAGAGAAGACACATAGATCCTAAGTGGGCATAGACCCTGGATTTCATATGCAAAGTAAACCCCAGAAATGCCTTTAATAATATTTGATTTATTAGTATGTCAGTGAGTACTTATTGGTTTTTATTATGATTAAATTGAACTTTATTTTAAAATTTAGGGGAGAGATGTAGGGTTTGAATTCAGTGTAACGTATTGTGAGATTAGGTCCCATTAGTCGTATAGTTATGAAGTCTGACTGTACTTTTGAGTCACCTGGAGAGCTTTGAAAAATCCTAAATCCAGACCTCAACCTGGGTCAGATTATAACTTCTAGGATTTCTGGTTTAGCAAGTCTGGTCTAGCAAGTCTGGGTCTCTCTCATAATTTTTTTGTTTAAAATTATGTATCTCTTACAGAAAAGTTGCAAGAACTTAAGTATACCTGCTACCTACATTCATCCATTTTTAAGGTTTTGTCACATATGCTTTATCATTTCTTCTCTTTATGTATCTTGATTTTTTTTCTGAAATGTTCGAAAGTAGGTTGCATACAATATGCCTCTTTACCTAATGATTATTCAGTGTATATTTCCTAAGAATTAGAATATTCTTTTACATAGCCAAATTACAATGACCAAATTCAGGAAACTTAACAAACATAGTTTTTAAATTAGTAGATTTTATTGTTTCTTATTATGGCAAAAAGTATTGTATCAATATACAATACCTTAATCTACAAACCAAATTCTAATTTGGTCAACTGACCCAATGAGTGTCTGTGATGTTTAATTTATGTGTCAACTTGACTGGGCCAGGGGGTGCCCAGATATTTGTTCAACCATTCTGGGTATTTCTATTAGAGTGTTTTGGGATGAGATTAACATTTAAATCAGGAGATTTAGTACAGCAGATTGCCTTCCATAATGTGGGTGACATCATCCAATCAATTGAAGGCCTGAGTAGATAAAAAAGGCTGTTAACCCTCCCTCCCAGGTAAGAGATAATTCACTGAGCCTGATGGTCTCTGAAATGGAATATTGACTTTTTCCTGCCTTTAGATTAGAACTGAAACGTTGGCTCTTCCTGGATCTTGAGTCTGCTGCCTTCAGACTAGAGCTGCACTATTGACTCTCCTAGTTCTGCAGCTTGGTGACTCACTCTCCACATCTTGAGACTTGCCAGCCTCCATTATTTCTACACAGGAGCAGATTTATTATAAAGGATTGAATATTGGTTCTTCTCTGGAGAATACTGACTGTACATATTCCTCTATAGGTTTTTTTTTTTTTTTTTTTTTTCCCTAGCACAGGATACAGTCCAGGATTGTATGCTGTGTTTAGATCCATATGTCTTCAGTCTTCTTTAAACTGGAACAGTTCCTCAGCCTTTCTTTGTCTTTCACATCCCTGACATTTTTTTGAAGAACACAGGACAGTTATTTTGCAGAATGTCTTTCTACTTGAGCGTCTCTGATATTTCTTTATGATTACATTCAGGCTATATATTTTTGGTAGAATACTTCATATGAGCTGTAATTTTTTCTCCTATCCAGAAGCACATTTTATTGGTGACATTAATTTTGATCTCTTGGTTAAGTTGTTGCCAGTCTTCCCACTGTACTGTTATTCCCATATTTTGTTTTGGAACTAAGAAATAATTTGTGGGAAGATACTTTGAAACTTTTGTTCTTTTGAAAGTTTTCACCACTAGAATTAGCACCCACTGATGATTCTTGCCTAAGTCAGTTTTTACAAGGATGGTTGTAAAATAGTGATTTTTCTAACTTGGCTTTCCTTTCTTTATTAATTAGTTGACATTCTACTGTAAGAAAGAGTTTCTTACTTTCCCATTTATTTGGCTATTTATTATCAATAAAGATCTAGGATTTTTATTCAACTCAATGAGTTAGACTGTATCACTCCGTATTTATTTTGATAATGAAATTGTTCTAGATTTGACCAGTGAGAATCCCTTCAAGTTGGCTGCTATATCTTCTTGTTCTTCTCTTATAATTTTTAGCGCTTATTTTTATTCTGGAACATGAAGGTGTTTCTGATTCATTTAATACCTTCCATGTCCCAGCCCTAGGATTTAACCATTTCTCCAGGGACCTCTGGTTCCTTTTAGTGGGGAAAGATATTTGGAAACCAAGGTCTGGGTGATATTGTATTTTATTAATAAAGTCAATCATTAGAGTGAACATAGTGATGTATGATTATGGGAGCAGATATTGTAAAAACTGGAAATTTGGAATAAAGTTGCTCATCAATTACTTAAACCAAAAAGGATGAACACATTTAATTAAGAAAATACATAGCTAAATATTATGATAGTTGATTTTCAGTTGTTTAAAAAAGCATTATTAGAGTCAAGAAAAAGGAAACAATATTTTATAATCTATTATTATTATTTTAACCAGTAAGCAGTGTTGTTTTGTTTCAAAAAACTGGCACAGTCCCATGCTTCTGCAAAATGAATGATACTGTTTAGGTCTAAATCAGTTGCAAAGTGACCAAATCGCAGCAGTGACAAAATAGACTTGACATATAACTACATTGCAGATATGTATTTGAGAAATAGGGTATTGATGCAATTGATGAGTTTAAGAAACATCAGTTGCTTCAGAATGGAAGACATGAAAGATGGGCAGGTCAGATCTGTGCTGTGGCTGAATCCTGAGGAAGTAGCAAAATATTACACTCTAAAGCAGGAAGAAACTTAAGAGAGATAACCACTGAAAAGTGAAATGTGGAAATCAAAAGCTGTGTCTAGAAAAATTAAAAAATAGTGAATTAAAACATATAAAAAACAAAAGTTGCTCAACTAAGTCTGAAAACAATGTGCCGTTGTGAGAACACATACGTAAGTAACCTCACAATACTAGGAATGAAGTTATTAATCAGTCTAACAAATTTTCTTTGAGATACAGAAAACTTATTTATAAAACTTATATTAACACATATGGTAATGAAATTTATTAAGCCATATTGCCCCTAATGGCAGGATGTGGGATGGTGGTGGGTGTTACAGGGAGAGGGTTGGCTAATGATGTCACTTGCAAAGATTCAGGGGCTTTATCATGTGGAAGAAGGTATTTTCAGTTTTGATGCTAAACAGGAAGTAACATTTCTAGCAAAAAGAGTAAAAATACTATGATATTGTCAAAATATGAAGAATACTGATATTGATCATAGCAGAGAGAACAAAGACTCCACATGTTGAGGCTACTTGGAGAAAAGAAGGTCACGGACTCATTCAGATTTTTCCTTTAGCAAGTAGAGGACGAAGTCAGTGTCTCACAGAACATGATGGAGGAAAACAAAGTAAGAATCAATGGTTACTACCTGGTGCTTAATGATTTTACTGTAAGCAGTGCATGAGTGACAATGAAACATTTTGTGCAGTATGCTAGAAATATCAAAATAGGACTTACATAGGGTACACATGATCACCAGACCTGAAAGAAGAGGATTATAGAACTGAGCAGAGAATACAGTATTTTCGTGATGCCTGTGACTGAGAGACCTCCTCAATTCTTTAGTGAACAGAAGCTGGAAGTTGCCATCAGAGCTTTGTATGTCCTGTTTGTACTATAGATAAGAAAATGTGTTTAATTATTAATACACAAGGGGGTTGAAGAGATTGGTTGATGGATTTCACCCTAGAAGCCATAACTGTCACCTATGGGAAGCTGTTTGGTACAGGCAGACTTTCACTCAGTAATAACTTTGTTCAGGTGACTACTTACAGGATTTTCCTAACATTGTAAAAGCCAGAGAGGTGCTTTTTGCATGACAAGAATAATCAGGCCTGGAGATTAACTCATACATGCAGAGCTGATTAGAGCATAGACACCTGTTTAATAGTTTGTGCTGAATGACTATTATGATCACACGGGAGTTTCCACATTTCTTCCTGCTGTTGACTTAATTGTGTCCCCATCCCCAAATCCATCCAATTAATGTATTGAAGTCCTGACCCTTAGTGTGAAGGCATGTGGAGATGGGAACTTTGGGAGGTAATTAGGGTTAGATGAGGTCTTGGAGGGTAGGGCCTTTATGATGGCATTAGTGGCTTTATGAGAGGAGGAAGAAAGAGAGCTCTCTGTCTTTTGGACAGAGAGGACAGAGTGAGAAGGTGGCCATTTGCAAGTGAAGAAGAGGGCCTCACCAGGAAGCTCATAAGTTGGCACCTTGATTTTGGATTTTCCGATCCCCAGAACTATACATATCTCTTGTTTAAGCCACCCAATCTATGATATTTTGTCATAGCAGTCCTAGCAAATTAATTCATGCTCTCCAGGGCACATGCCACTTTAAAAGGCAGCATTGTGTAGGACTTAAGGGCACAGACTGTGCCACCTACCATCTTTATAATCATAAGCAATTTCCCCATTTTCCTCATTTGTAAAATGGGGGTAAAAATAATTTCTACTCCTACCGTGTAGGATTATTGTGAGGCTAAAATATATTAATGCATATAAATTGCTTAGAAAATGTCTGGTATGTGGTAAGGACACATTATATGTTAACCCTTGTTGTTTGTTGAGGAATTTACAAAGGTATGGTCTTCAGTTTTGAACTAGGTGGACACAGAGTATCATAGTAATAGATGTAAACTAATCAAACATGTATGAAAAGATGTATAATCCTTATGAGTAATTTATTAGTATCCAAGGGGTGATAACTTTTTCCAATGATGGAATGCTGGGGCCCTTATCCAGAGCATCAATTTTCCTGGTATTGAGGGACCTAGCAATTTCAACTATATCAAAAAATGCTTGGGATCATGAATTCAGAGAGGAAGAGAGTATTTCAGGCCATTCAAAATTGAGGCTTGATGAGTTCATTTCCATTACCCATGTAACTATATATGCTCCTTTGCTCCTTTGGGTCACATGCAGAGCAAGCCTCACCTGGAAAGTGCTGGGTAAACAGTACCACATTAAGGTCTCAGGAATTACTCAGGTTTCATTTTTTCCTTTCATGTTTATATTGATTCTGCCTTCTATTCATAGTATTTCTCCTGAGATGTTAGAATGCAATCGGTTAATTTCAGTTTAGTAGACTTTAATTACATAGTCTTTTCCTTTGGAGGAAAATTATTTCTCTGTGTTGAGTCTGGGGTATTTTAAGACTCTTCAGTTACACATTTGTGGATATTCTCCTTAGAATTTTTCTAACCACTGGCAAAGGACAGACAGAGTCTTTTGTGGAAGAGATCCTAGGCCTGAGCAAATATTCTATAAAAAACCATGGTTGTTCTTCTTAATCCCAGAACTCTGTTTCCTGTCCAACATTTTCCAGGAGTTTTAAAGGATGACATGAAGAAAGCAGAGGCAGTTGGAGAGAAAGAAGATCAATGATAAATAGATGGCTGTAGAGAACAGATCAGGGCTGTGAGTGAGGTACAGCTCCTAAAGGAATTGCAAGGAGAGAAAAAAAGATACTCTCTCCCAACTCTATTAGTTTTCAACATGGGGTAACTTTCCACATAGTTCCATTTACAAGAAAATAAATTCCTTTATTCTTCTGGGAAAACAGGGAAGTATAATCCTTTGTCCCCAAATAATTTCAGATGCCATTTTGTGGAAAGCAAACAACCAAAATCCCAAACAAAATTATTGTGTGAATTTTACTGGCTAACTCTTGACTGCAACCTTATTTCCAGGTTTTCAGGAGCTGCTTCACTGTTTTCTCATGAATGGTTTACAAGGACTGCGGGATAAAAGTGATAAAGAGACTCTTGGGGACCAGGAGATGGGGATTCCTGTTTGAGCAGCTACCCAAAGTGCCTTTGGAAGGTCATCAAGACCCGAGAACTTTTATCATTCTTTTGGTCAACAAAGAAGGCTTCCCCTGGGAGAGGGGGAGTGATAAGCTGCCTGTGGTGTGACCTGGGAGGTGCTAAAAGGATTGTCAGATAGTATCTTCCTCACTGGCTTGCCATGGAGTTGGCAGTCTTCACCATTAGAATGCGTCTAAGAATGGTCACCAGAAAAACCTCTATTCAGAAGAAATGTTACCTTGGAGGCAGTGGCATATTAGCCCAGACACCAGCTTGAAAATAGTATGTGCAGGTCAAGAGCTGTGGGTTTGAGGGGCTGAGGTATGAACAAGGCTAGCACATTTTGTAGAAGGGTTTGGGAGATAGAGTGTGATGAGCAAAGTGCAGAGGGGCTTTGCATTTGCCCTCTCCTTAGCAGAGGACCTCAGACTCTAAGTGGCAGAGAAAGGCACAGAAGTGGAGAGCAGTGACTAGAAGACCAGCTGGTTTGTCTTGGGTGGGGTGACTCTTTAAGCATTCATATTGCTTGTATTAAAATAGTATTGTAAACAAACTAGTGTCCAACCCCAGATATCTGTGCAGAGCGAACCACTGCTGAATTTCAAGGGAGAAAAAGCATTTTTTTTTTTTTTGGTTTTCTGAATCCTGCTTGGCAGTTGTTTTCATCTCCTGGTAAGAAAGCATGGCTCCATTGAACTAACCACACTGAGGCATTGTTCCAGTCCATTTGGATGCTTCATTTCAATAAGGCCTTTCTCCAGTTCAGGGGAGTTATCACCCAGCCAGGTTTGCGTATTTTTCTGATTCATGGCTTCACATATCCTGAGTATTTCTCATTAGTTTCAGAAAAGAAAGGAAAGGGCCTCATGAAGTCCTCACAACAATCTTGAGCTGTCTTCTGGTCTGCAATCTGTTTAATTGGAATGGAGCCTACTGATTTCAAAATGAGTCAGATGTTTTCTTCCAAGAGATGTCTTTCTTTTTCTTAAAATTGATAATTTTATTAACATATGCCTTTTGTAAGTATCTATAAATCTGTAGCAGTTTTTTCTTTTTCTTCCAAACTGCACAAAACCTAGCCATTACCCAGTGAACCGCTAGTACTGTCACTTTCTATGCCAGGATTTAGTTCCTGTGGAATTGTTGACATTGTTTGTGCAGTGTTATACTATATATTAATATGAAAAAGTAATATATCACCACATGACTTAAGGGACTTGATAGCTGACATGAAATTATGATCATGTATACAGCTCTAAAGCTATGTACAAAAAGATGAAACCGAATCAATTCATTGACTACAGTACATTTTCTCCCCAAATAAATTGATTTTAGATGAATTCCCTTCATCTCTTCCACCCTGCTGGGCCCGGCTGCTTGCTGTGAGACACAGCTAAGGAGGAAGGAGGCTGTTGTTGTTTGATAGCAAATTAATTCAACAATTTCAACAAACATTTATCGAATGCCTACTATACACCAAATACAATGCTACGTGCTAGGCAAAGAGGAATCAGGTATAGTTCTTGTTTTCAAGAGGTTCACTATTGAGTGAGGCCAGAGAAGTGTTTACGATTAGCCAAAATTCTGGTGGCAAGTGGTCTCTTCGTGCCAATGCAAAGAACATGTGTGGAAAAAAAAAAATGATTTCTATTCTTGGGTGACAGCTGAACTGGACTTTGAATCTAAGCAGGTGAAAACCTGGAAAGGCTGTTTCAGCAGAAGTCAAAAAATAAAAACAACATTCCGTAAACTTTAGATTACCTACTAGGTATCTGGCTACAATGCACTAAGACTTAACGTGGCATGAGAGATGAGGATTAAATCTCTCCCATCAATCCGTAAACTAACATTTATGTATTGTTTTATAATAGAAAAAGTGCTTTCCCGTGAATTATAGCATTTACTCCTCACAGAAACTCGGTGAAGTAAGAATTACAGACATTCCTTTGCTTCAGTATATTCAGATTACAAATATTTCCTAATCCATACAGTTCCTCTGCAGAATAAAAATCTATCAATTCTGTTTGCCACCAACAGATGGTGCTAGTGGTTGTACATGGTTGGTAGCCGCTCTGGGCCTCTGCAGTTTGCTCATAATCAATTGTATACATAGCATTTGTGTTAGTTTTAAGTATTTCACAAATACAGTCATGCTTCACTTAATGATGGTTATACATTCTGAGAAATACCTCCCTTAGTCCATTTCATCATTGTGCGAACATCACAGAGGGTACTTACACAAACCTAGATGGTATAGCTTACCACACACGTAGGCTACAGAGTACAGTCTATTGCTCCTAGGCTACAAACTTGTGCATCATGCTACTGTACTGAATACTGCAGGCAGTTGTAATACAATGGTAAGTATTTGTATATCTCGACATAGAAAATGTACAGTTAAAATATGGCATAGAAAATAAAAGCTAGTGTGCCTGTATAGGGCACTTACCATGAATGGAGCTTGCAGTACTTGAAGTTTCTCTGAGTGAGTCAGTGACTGAGTGGTGAGTGAATGTGAAGGCCTAGGACTAATACACTACGGTAGATTTTATAAATGCTGTACACTTAGGCTACACTACATTTATAAAAATATTTTCTTTAAATAATAATAAATTAACCTTACCTTACTGTAACTTTTCCAGTTTATACACTTAAATTTTCAACTTTTTGACTGTTTTGTAATAATATAACTTAAAACACAAACACATTGTACAGCTGTACAAAAATATTATCTTTTAAAATATCCTTATGCTGTAAGCCTTTTCCTAAATTTTCTTTAATTACTTTTGTTAAAAATTAAGACACAAAAATACACATTAACCTAGGTCTACCCAGGGTCAGGATCATTGCTATCACTGTCTTCTACCTCTACATCTTGTCCCACTGCAGGATCTTTAGGGACAACAACAGGCATGGAGCTATCATCTCCTATGATAATAACGTCTTTTTCTGTAACACCTCCTGAAGGACCTGACTGAGGCTGTTCTACAGTTAACTTTTTAAAAATATAAGTAGGCTAGGCGCAGTGGCTCATGTCTGTAATCTCAGCACTTTGGGAAGCCAAGGCCGGCAGATCACCTGAGGTCAGGAGTTTGAGACCAGCCTGGCTAACTTGGTGAAACCCTGTCTCTACTAAAAATGCAAATTAGCTGGGTGTGGTGGCAGGCACCTGTAATACCAGCTACTCGGGAGGCTGAGGTAGGAGAATTGCTTGAACCCAGGAGACGGAGGTTGCAGTGAGTCAAGATTGCACCACTGCACTCCCGTCTGGGTGACAGAGCGAGATTTCATTTTAAATATATCTACATACACACATACATGCATACATAAAAAAAACCCCGTTTTATTTATCGGTACATGTGCATATATGTTACACATATATGCCATATGTACACATACATAATGTGTGCACATACATAGATAGCAGCACATGCATGCATATCACCATATATGCCATTGTATGTATACTATATATTGTGTATATACCACGTGAAATATACATGCATATATACACATATGCATATATGTATAGATATATATACGTGTAATGAGTATACATATATATGTATATACACATACATGTATATATTTATATACATTGTTTAATGTATATCATATATGTAAATTAATATGTAAAAGGATATATGTTCTAATAAGTATAGTAAATACATAAACCCAGTAACACAGTTGTTTAAATATTATCAAGTATTATGTAACTCAATGTAATTGTATGTGGTATAACTTTTATAATGAACTGGCAGCACAACAATGGGCTTCTTTACACCAGTGTCACCAAGAATGCTGTAATGTTATACTGGATACAATGTCACTAGGTGACAGGAATTTTTCAGCTCCATTATAATCTTGTGAGACCACCATCATATATGCTGGTCATTGTTGACTGAAAGGTCCTTTATGCAGCACATGACTGTTTTATTAACTGTGTTGTGTACAGTAAGTGCAAAGGCAGAATGTGGCAAATGTTGGTATGGTGTTTATAGCATGGTGGTGCCCCCATCACGTCCCTGTGGCATACTTCTGATGTTAGCTGCAGCCATAGTGTACAGTTCTGTGCAGGCACAGACTTCTATCACATACCAGTGTTACCCCTCAAGAGTGCATTGTATTTTGCTTCAGGGCCTTCTCTGGACTGATAGGAGCTCACCCAGACCACATTCAAATGCAGCCCTCTTGGGTGCAGGGAAGTTAATGTATTGAAGGCAACCCTCAACCGATGATGGGAGGAGCCTATGGATATATCTTCTTGTCTTTTCAGTAGATAATTCTTTTTTAATTTTTTTTCCTAGATGGAGTCATGCTCTGTCACCCAGGCTGGAGTGCAATTGTGCAATCTTGGCTCACTGCAACGTCTGCCTCCTGGGTTCAAGCAATTCTGCTGCCTCAGCCTCTTTAATAGCTGGGATTACGGGCTCCTGCCACCACGCCCGGCTAATTTTTGTATTTTTGGTAGAGATGAGGTTTCACCATGTTGGCCAGGCTGGGCTTGAACTCCTAATGTCGTGATCTGCCCACCTCGGTTTCCCAAAGTGCTGGGATTACAGGTATGAGCCACCACACCCGGCCCAGTAAACAATTCTTAAATCATTCCTATGAGTCCTGGTCAAATCGAGCCCCTGGTGCTATAGCACTCAGTTCAATAATAAACCCTTCTATTGGCTTTTCTTCCTTCCCTATCCTTCTCTACTGCTTGATAGCACATTTACTTAGAGATTGTCTTCTTCTTCAGAATATTAACTCCATAAGACAGGGGCTTTGTTTAGTATCTCAAAGTGTTCCAGGGAAAGAGTGGCGAATAAATATTTAATAAATGAATTAATAAACAGAGACATATGCCCACAAAGGAGAAAATAGCTGAATTTAAAACTTTAAAGGAATAAACTCATACTCTCATGTCGTAGAAATGCATTGATGCCTGCAAGATTAACCCTTTCTCTGTCACTTTGAACTACAGACAGGTAAACTTGGAATCTAACTGATTGATGGATAAAAAACTATATGATACTGTCTATATTTTGTACATGAGAACACTGAGCCTCAGGTAGACCAAGGACTTGGGCAAGACAGAAGAGAATGGATGAGACTGTGGCAGGTTGAATAATGCTCATCCAAAGTTATCAAGTCCTGATCCCTGGAACTTTGGATTTTATTTTGTTTGGAAAAAGGGTCTTTGTAGATGTCATTAAGTTTAAAATCTTGAGATGAGGAGACAACTATGGATTTTCTGGGTGGGCCCTAAATGCCACCATATGTGTCCTTAGAGGAGCAAAGGGAGATGACACAGACACATAGAGGAGGAGACACATAGAGGAGAAGATAATTTGCAGCAGAGGGGGCTGCAGCCACAGCTAAGGACAGCTGCCACAGCTTAAAGGAGGCAAGGAATGGAACTCCCTCTAGAGAGTGCATCTCTGCCAACACCTTGATTTTAGACTTCTGTCCTGTAGAACTAATACATAAATACTATCTAATGTAGAAAACAAATACTCTCTATTGTTTTAAGCCACCCAGTTTGTGATAATTTGTTATGGCAGCTCTAGGAAACTAGTACAGAGGCCCAATACATTTGTGAACAGTCACTTTAAAGAGTCTCAGAAAAAGACAAAATTTCACCAGAGTCAGCAGACCACCTTGTTAGCATCTTCAGGTCCTTGGTGAGATTCCTTTATGGAAAACTATCCTTTTTCCCTTTCAAATAGCCTTCATGAAACACCAGTTAGAGGCAGGGAAGAAGCTCTGGTGGTCTTTGACTCATTAGTCATGCCCTCTAGTGACCATCTTAGAAGGGAGTCGAGGTGATCATCCAGGCATCACCATGTTAGAGCATGGTGCATATTAAGCTTTGAGATGGGTCCACAGCCATTTGTTGCTGCTCTCCTGAACCAGTGTTAGTAAAAGTTTTAAAATGAAAAAGATTTCTGAGTTTATTTAAGCAAATCAAACGTTGGAGATTTTCCCAAAAAGCTTACTTTTAGGGAGAATCTCCAAAGTTAGAGTAACTAGAAATATCCCTTCTTCTTTCACTTTACCTCCAGCATATATATGACCAAACACACCACATTTTATACACCCCACAACTCTCCCCAAACACACACCACACTGCAATACAACATACACACATGTATGTGCACACACAGCTGTGCTAATAGCAGTAACAGTGTGCCACTAAAAAATATCTTTTAACAACCCAAATGCCTATTGACAGATGAATGGATAAACAAATTGTGTTGTATCATATAATAGAATGCCACTCACCAATGGAAAGGAATAAACCACCATTACGTACAATAACATAGATGAATCTTAATATTATGTTGAGTAAAAGTAACCAGACATACAATGTACATGCTGTTTGACTCTATTTATATGAAATTGTAGAATAGATAAAACTAATCTACAGCAAGAGTGGATTTGTGGTAGCCTGGGGCTGGGGATTGGGAGATTGATTGCAAGAGAGTATGAATAAGCTTTTGGTGGGATGGAAATGCTCTATATCTGGGTTGTAGGCCTGATTAGTTGGTTACATGGCTGTACACGTTTGTCAAAACTCACAGAACTTGTACATATAATATAGATGCATTTTATTGTATGTAAATTATACCTAACCTATATATATTAAATTAAATGTAAATTAAAACTAACCTAAGAAAGAAAAGTAAAAGATGTTTTGTGCTACTTTTAGCATGGATGATCTAGCTAAATTATGTTGTGTGAAAGTCCAAATATTTTATGTCAGGAAATACTATTTCCTCATATTATAAGTTATTGGTATAAAAACACAAAACATTAGGTAACTAGAAATATCCATTCCTATTCTTTCATTCTCCCTACAGCTTATACATGATTAAAGACAGCAACAATAGGTTTAAAAAATGCTCCCAAATTAGGAAACTTTCTGCATGTGAATTCAAGTTTGGAATGTTGATAAAGTTTGAACAGAGGGCTGTTTTTTAAGTGTCCAAATAAAGTTTATCATAGGCTTGAAAACATCCATGATTTTTGGAAATGTAAATTGTGGCCCACTCATGACATTTTAAAGGTACTTTTAGTCATTTTGCCTGCAGGAAAGATGGGTATATATAACACATTTCCAAATGTTTTTTCGTATGTCTCAACTTCTAATGTTTATTATAAGAGAAGAAATTGTGAGTCTCAAGCTATTCATTTCTGTCAGTACCAGTATTCTCTTAATAGCAGGTTAATATAGATCATTCCAAAACCAAAGAGGTCCATAGGATGTATCTCCTGTTATATATAAAACTGTCAGCTTAATTCAAGCAATCACAAGGCATAAAATGTGACCCACCAAGAAAATGACCCAAATCCAGTCACTCAGTAAACATTTTTGTTTCAAGTAGAACTCCAGAATCTTGAAATAAATGTAATTAGTTCAAGCCTTTTCTCAACTAAGTTCAAGAAAAAGATGATTAGTTAAATGTATCATATTCCCTTTTGCCTAGAGAACTGAATACAGTTGCTTGGAAAGTTACCAAAGAAGCTGAAGACAGTTCATTTTGGGGCCACAGTTTAAAGGTAAAATAGAAAATAGGAGATGCCTATTTTGTGTTTCCCTTTAATAGGAAATCCAGTACTAGCATAATTCTAAATGGCTGTGGGTAAGGATGCTGCTAAGGGCCATTTCTCATGGACACTAGATATCTGTCCTGGAAACTCAATGGATAAAAAGGATGGAGCCAGCCAACAGCAGTGATGATTCTTTCATACATTTTACTACTCTCTGATTTCTTCTCAGCACTGTAGATTGGGGGCTGGGGCTCATGCTCCATTAATCACTTCTTCTGTTCCCCCTTTCCTCTCTCAGCCCCACTGCCATAATATCTGGCAGAATGGTGGCATTTTTAAGTACATTAGAGCAGGTCAAAGTTTCTTTCTCCTTCCTCCAAGCTTCATTGAGGTATAATTGACAAAAATGGTATATATTCAAGGTGTACCATGTTTTCATATACATACTCTTGATTTGATACAGACATACATTACGTAATAATTACTGCGATAAAATTAAACAACATATCCATCACCATATGTGTGTGTGTGTGTGTGTGTGTGTGTATGTGCGCGCGTGTGCGTGTGGTGAGTGAGGACATTTAAGATCTACTTTTAGTAAATTTCAAGTAAACAATATGGAATTATTACTAAGTATAGTTACCATGCTGTTTATCAGATTCCCAGAATTTATTAATTTTATAACAGAAAGTTTGTATCCTTTGATCAACATTTCCCCATTTCTCCATGTCTCAGCATCTGGCAACTACTGCTCTATCCTCTGCTTCTGTGAGTTCAACTTTCTGGGATTCCTCATGTAAGTGAGATTATGCATTTGTCTTACTGTGTCTGGCTTATTTCACTTAGCATAATGTCTTCCTAGTTTATCCATGTTGTCACAAGTGACAGAATTTCCTTCTTTTTCATGGTTGAATAATATTCCATTGTGTATATGCCACATTTTTTTTTAATCCATTCATCTATCCACTCATCTATCCACGGACACTTAGGTTGTTTCCCTATCTTGGCAATTGTGAATAAAGCTGCAGTAAATGTAAGAGTGCAGATATCTCTTCAACATACTGAGTTCATTTACTTTGGATATAGACCCAAAAGTGGGATTACTAGATCATATGGTAGTTCTATTTTTATTTTTATTTTTTGAGGGAAGTCCATACTTCTTTCCATAATGGCTATACTAATTTACCTTCCCACCAACAGTGTACAGTGGTTTCCCTTTCTCCACATCCCCACCAACACTTCTTATAGCTTGTCTTTTTGATTCTTGTTTACATGTGTGTTCTTATTGATAAAAAAAGATGCAGCTCACGAAATACATATATGTTGAGTGAATGAACAAACGGTGAGAACTACAAATGAACAAATGCTTCTACATAAACATAAAAGAAACCATCAGTGTAATTCATATTATGGGAAACAGTAAAGTCATGTATGAGGGTGGGCAGGGGTGGAGGTTATGGCAATGTAGAGAGGTTAGGGGAGCCTAAACTATGTGTAAGACTAGACTAGATAAGAGTAGAAAGCAAGAATAAAGAGGCTAGTATTATGTTTTGGATTCCTGAACTTTTGTCATAGAGGTATGCTACCATGACAGTAGATTATTTTTTATCTGAATGAATTAGTTGCCTGGGAGAATAAAAGACAATTAGGTGAGTCTATTCCCTCTCCATATTCATACTCTACTTACGTAAGAGTTTTTCTTAATTTTTCAAGGAAGTTGAAGATTGGAGGTTTCAAAAGGTGGCCAATCAAAGCTATTCTGATGTTCATTGCCATTAAGTATGTAAAGTCTGAATACTTATTTCATGATTTATCACTAAAATTTGTCAGTAAGTATAAGTCTATGTTTAAATGATGTTAGTTATATTGACAACATAATGGAGAAAAGCAGTAGTAACTGCAATTCTTTAATTACTTTCAACTATATCTATGTATTTAATAGTAAGGTCACTATTGAATTCACAATATATTAGTAGAAAATTGGCGAATTATATTCTGTTTGTTCTGTGAATTTTTGTTCTGATAGTCCATGTAGCAGCCTCTGGTTAGTGACCTTGGTGGAAAGTTTTGGTTCTGTGTGTACACATAATAGTATGAGTATAGGGTCCAGTTGTTTTATGCTTGATCAGTTCCTTGTTCAATTTAAACTGATCAGCCATTGTGGAGTTTCTGATCCATAGATTTATTATACCAATTTTATATGCACACATTTTACCAATTTTGTATGCATACATTTTCCCTTTTAATAGAGAAATAGACATTAGGTGTATTTCCACTAGTGTTGTGCCCAGTAGGTACCCAGTATCTTATTTTGGAATTTTGTGATGAGAACCACACATACATGGAAATGCAGCTTTTTTTGGAGTCTCGCCCTGTGGCTCAGGCTGGAGTGCAGTGGTGTGATCTCGGCTCACTGCAACCTCCACCTCCAGGGGTCAAGCAATTCTCCTGCCACAGTAACCCAAGGAGCTGGGATTACAGGCTCCTGCCACCATGTCCGGCTAATTTTTTATATTTTTAGTAGAGCCGGTGTTTCACCATGTTGGCCAGACTGTTCTCAAACTCCTGACCTCAGGTGATCCACCCGCCTCAGCCTCCCAAAGTGCTGGGATTACAGGCGTGAGCCACCCACTGTGCCCGGCAAGCTATGTTTTTAAATGGAGCAATTAGGTAACATAAATTGCAGACAGTGCATAAGAAATAACTCACTGTAATTGAATATGTCATATATATTTATATGGCACATTATGCACCTATCAATCGACAATACGGCCAACTAGTACATCACATGGGTCATGAATATTGCATTTAGAACAGACAATAATGGAATTGGAGCCTTGTAAAACATGGTACGCTTTCATTAATGCTTAAAATGGAACAACCTTTCTAATATGCGCCCACTCACTGAAATCAATGCTAAAAAGAGTTTCTCACTTTTATCTAGCTAGTATGTTTAGGGATATTTTATATTTAATATTTTAATTAAATATATGACTATAATAACCAGTGAGATGGATTTGATGAAAAACCACATCTATTAAACAAATCAGATAACTGAAAAAATGTTTTATTTCTTTCTGAAATATTCTTTTAGGCCAGTAGTGTTGCCTTTTCTTCCCAATAGTTTCTGTTACAAATCCCATTTGCCCAGCTGATGCTGATATAGTCTTATTCTCATAAAATGACCAGCTTCTCTTTATGGCAAAATATAGCAAGTGCAACTTGCTAATTTCCTGACCTTTGAATTCTCTCATTTTCCTCACCTTCTCCTTCATTATTTACTAACTGCCTTTAGCAATCTATATTCTCTGTACAGAATTTCTCCAAAAGTAGGAATCCTTTCAGAATGAAAATTTTGCACTTTCAACTCTAAAATATTCCTTTAGAATATGTTTAATTAATACCCCCCCACACACTCCATACTTTCTTGCTCAAAATCCCAGTGGGATACAGTTAGAAATTGATTAAATGAGTATGAATTATTAGCAAACTCCAAGAGAATGCAGTGGCAGAGAGATTATATGTGTTAGAAAAAAGAGCAAATTAAGAACTTCTGGGCTCAAAATAAATTTGGGATCTATTCTTAACTCACCTAAGTACTTTCACCCATTAAAGGAAGCCCATTGGAGTGCGGGTAGCACAGGAAAGAGGAACATGATGCATTTGATGAACCTGGCTACCTCATCTCTTGTGAGAGTCAGGCCTTTTGGAGCTTGGATAAATCAGAATCTGCAAAGAACAGAGGCAAAAGCATTTTACAGGTGGTGGGATCAAAAGCTTTCTCCTCTAGGGAAAAATTGCTCCATTATTTTCCATTTCTAGCCTTAGGGTTAGAATTCAGATTGATGTTCCCATGAGCGTAGTCCAGTCAGAGCCTTCTGTAAAAAGGATTTCACTTAGTTGATTCCTTTATGTAATTTTGGGCCTCCAGTGGTGGCTTCAAATTTTTGGATCTCAATAGAGCAACTGCAGAAACATCCCTGGGATGTACAATTGTCTCTTAGAGTATTTTAACTTTCAACCCCCCAGGTACATATAGACTTATTGGCTATTATAGAAAATCCTTGAAGAGAGTGTGTGTGTGTGTGTGTGAGAGAGAGAGAGGGAGAGCCAGAAATTCAGTAAATAAAACTCCACTTTGTTAAGATATGAAAATACAAGCATTTAAATGAATTCTACATCTGCCTGTGTCTCCATTTACATTGAGTAAATTATGAAAATTATGACTGAATTAATTTGCTCTAAACTCCATATTTGTACTCAGTAGAGATGAAGTGCACTTGCAATCTGTGTCATACCTTTGTATATGTGACTTTAAATATATCCTGCTAAAATTAAAATGTGAACATAGTAATTGCCTCCTGGATAAGTTCACACATTACAATATTAGGCTTCTATATAAAAACTTCTGGA
>NW_016803701.1:1257630-1277892 GCF_001698545.2 Rhinopithecus bieti | reverse complement strand
AAAAAAAAAAAAAACTTCTGGAGGATTTTTCCTCCCTTTCTTAATGATAAGAAATCAGACTACTCGGGAAGACTCTCAGGAAAGGACTCTTCATTCTGACCACCAGATGTACACGTCAGGGGATGACTACTGCCAAGCACAAAGTGTGCCTTTTATCCAAGTGTCCAGACAAAGGTCCTGTCATTAACAAGATTTGGGCCCAGCACTAATCATTTATTTATAATTGATGAGAAGGTTAAAACAATCATTGCTCATTTCAAGGCCCCAAAGTGGCAGACCTGTTGTGTAGCTCAGAAGTGAAGGGCTTGACCCAGTAACCTGTTTTAATTATGTCTGTTCAAGATGAGGTCAAAATATATCTGGTAAGTGTGTAAGAAGGTGTCATTTATTCAGTGTTTTCCAAGTGCCAGGCACTGTGCTCTATCCTGTCAAGTATGAATTGTTACCTACATTCTGTAGTGAAGAAAATAGTCTGAGAGTGCTTGAGTGATTTGTTCAATAACCAATTGCTCATAAGTGACAGAGAAGTAGGGTTCAGTCTTGGTCTGCATGATTCCAAACTTGTGCTCATAATTGCTTCACTCCAACAGCCCCCTGAAGTTATAAAATTTGTTAGGAACTTGATGAAGCAGAAATATCCTCACCTCTCTGAGAAAATGACTATGCTGTCTTATTATGAAAACAAGAACAAGTGGTCATGAATATAATCTACCTGACTGTTTCCATAGGCTTTACAGTAATTTTAGATTGACTATATTCTAGTTGATTTAATTAATATACTCCTCTGAGCAAAGTTGAAATTAACCTCCCAACTAGATTTCTCAGAAAGTTATGAAATTTAAAAGTGTAAGGAAAAATGTTAAAGATCATCTGGCCAGATCCTCTTGCTTTATAGAGTAAATGTTTTAGGAGTTTGTGTTTGGTGATAATGCATGTAAGATCACCTAAGAGTCTGCTGCTGTGTGTTTGTGTTTCTGTGCTGCAGGTGAGGAGATTGTCACCTTTATTGGGAGTCAATATATAATTGTGATGCATCTGAGAGACTCATCGAAAGGAAGTGAAAATCTATAGTTAGTGGGAGGAATTAACATGAATCTGCTTTTTTATTTATATTGAGTTCATCAGAATCATGACTGAACTAATTTTCTGTATACTCCACATGCCTACCATAGTGAAGCCAGTATATTTACAGCCTATATCACACTTCTTTGTATGTGAATTTAATTTCATCACCTTTTTCTAGCTCACTAATTTTCCAACTTCTTCAAGGATAAGAATCTTTCTAAAAAACTCAAAGCTTTACTGGAATTTCTACATGATAATAGTAGTATTTTTAGCATTCACTAACTCAGTAAATACACAATTTCAATAACTCTTTTAAATAAATTTGTATTTCATGAATGTCAGAAGCATCTCCACACATTTGAGAAGCAGTAGTACATACCTGTAAAGGAACTATTTGTTCAGTATGTAGACAATACCCGATGTGATTATGGATTCTTTTCAATTCTTTTCATTTCATTCATTCATTCATTCATTCATTCATTCATTCACAACATTAACTTTTCATTTAACATATATTGACAGCACATGCCAGATACCATGTTAGGCAGTGGACATGCAGCAGAAACTAGATAGGCAGGTTCCTGAATACTTGGAGCTCACAGCATAACATATGCGATAGAGGAAATTTAAAGGGTACTAAGAAGGCATTAGTAGTGGTACTTGCCCTAGTTTAGAGGTCAGGCAATGCTTCTTGAGTTGATGACTCATCTGAGACTGGAAGGATGAGCAAGTTTTAGGAAGGTTATTGGGGAATGGGCATGGTGCTAAGACAGCCAGTGCCCACAGACCCAACTCCAGTTCAGACCCACTTCTTCTTATGGCAAGTTAGGAGTAAGTAAGCACTATAAATAATAACGTGGAGCAATTTATTTATTTTTTATCTCACCCATGGTTTGATAGCCCATAAGTTAATCTAGTACCTTGGTGAAGCATTGGAATATTAAAGTTTTCTAGGTATTGATAATAATATCAATTTTATATCAGTTTTTTTCGTAATATTATTTCTGAATGATTTAAAAAATGGTATAGTTATATAATGCTCTCTTTATTCTTATTCTACATTAAATGAATGAAGTGTAATACTAGAGACCAGGAGAAAACATTTAGCAATGCCCTCCATGGTGAAGGCATGGAGTTATCAAAAAGGACGTATATTACAGAAATTCTTATGGAATAGGACTTGCAGTATGGATGCAGTATGGAAGCTCCAGGCCCATCACATGTGCTTCCTCCCAGGGTAGAGTCCTTCTTTCCGAGTCCCACCAGGGCCTTGCTGAATCTCTCTCAGAGGAGGAGTCTAGCCTTTCCTTCAATACCTGGGAGAGCTCTCATGCAGACATTCATTTGTTCACAAATGTTTGCAAAGTTCCTACTACATGCTAGGCACTCTTCTAGTCAATGGGGATATATCAAAAATCTTACTTTTAAAGTTTAAATTCTAGTAGGTAGGCAGATATAAATAAATGTAGGACATTTCAGATGGTGATAAGTGCTATGAAGATCAAACAGTAAGCAGAATCAAGAGATGGGTGGGCGATGCTATTCTGTATAAAGTGTGCAGGTTAGGTGTCTCTGACCAAATGACATTTCAGCTGAGACCCAGAGAAAGTAAGAGAGTCCCATTGTTACATGTCCATATTTTCTACTCCCTATCAAGTCAGAGAGAGTAATATGACACCTTCTGTTTCTATTGTAAGGCCTAACCTCTAAGGTCACATTTTCTGCCCATGATTTGCTGCTTTGTAGGGTGACTGATAGTGTTAATATTTATTCAATTCAAGATAAATCTTAAAGCAGAAACTATTTTGTGGGGGCCTTTTGACCCTATACAGCCTCTAACAAATCTCTCAGCTTGGTACAGTAGTTTCAAAAGTTTGCTGGCATCTGTAATAAGTTATGATAACCTTTGCTACTTTAAGGACAATTTTTTTATTTCATATTATAGTTTTATTTATTTTTCCAGTGTTATGGTCTCCTAAGAAGAATGTGGAACAAATATCTTGGAACATACATGTTAGTCATTAGGGATGCTCAAAAATGAAATTTCTCTCATTCCAGGTTTATTGGTCAAATTGTTTTTCCCAATCTATTTGAACTCAGTCTTGGCCATGAGATTTCTTTTGGACAATAAAATGTGAGCTGAGATGACTGATGTGTGCCACTTCCAGGAAGAAGCTTTTAGAGCCATTTCATATTTCACCATGTTTTCCCCATGCCTCTGAGATTATGGAAAGTATGTGTTGAAAAAGAGTCTTCTGTTAGCTGGGTTCCTAAGTGGTAATATTGAGCTGGGGTCCCTGGCTTACCTATAATAGTATGAACAAGAAATAAGCTTTGTTGTTTAAACTCACTAAGATTTTGGTGTTTGTTGAGGCAGTTACCTCATACTGGCTGATTCAACAGGGTACAGCGTGTTTTCATTCCATGCACAAGTGTAGGAGTGGCCACCTTGCCATTTACCTGTAAAAGGTTTCCATTGAGCCAGGAGCAATATCATCCATGAAAAGATGAGATGGTGGTGTAGCTAGGCAAGAACTGGAGAAGACCAGAAGAAACGGGGTCTTACATCAAGTTGAAGACATTGAAGTGATATCAATGGTCTTTAACCACCAAGATGGGAAAACAAATGGGGTGACTATTAGGATGCCAGTAAGGTCAGACATGTAAGAAACCCTAGGCATGTGACAGAATATTTCTGTTATATAGTATCTGATAATCCTTGCTACAGGATTAGAGTGGCAAGTAAAAGCACTGGTGAGGGATGGACAAGTACATTCTTCTCTAATGCAACCCATGCCCCAGAATGGGATACTTGGTTGAATACTTCACATTTGCTCCTCCAAAAGCACTCTATATCCTTTTTAATGCTATTCTTTGCACTGGGACTCTGAGCAACATGAGTTTCCTTGTCCCCTGGCTGCTAATTAAGTCTGGGCAATGGGAGACTCCATCAGAAGATCAAGAATAAAAGGACAGTGAAGCAGAAGTATGTAGTGTACCGGCTGTATTGCTAAGTTGCTGTGGGATGGTTACATCCCTCTAACCAAAGCCACAGCTTGTCACATGGACCCTCTACAGACAGCCATTTTCTCAAGGGAGAAGTAATTGGTCCCTCTCATTGTCCCTTCTGGCTGAAGTACAGTAGAAGCACTCTGCTCTTTCTGGCTGTGAACACTGCACCTTCCCTTGTTGGTTGCCCTGAGACTTGCTCACAGTTTTGTAAATGGTTCCTTTAATAAATTATGCTTAATTACTCCATCAAACAGTGCCATTTTGTTTCCTACTAGGGGTCTGACTACTAGAGGTACCTATTTTCTTACCTCTTCAACTTTTCTTTCTCCATCTGTTTTTTTCAGTGCAGTCATTGGGGGCAGTCTTTGTCTCCATTCTCAAAAGACTCATAGTTCTCAAAGTGAAATTCATTCTTTATTCTGAGGACTCTCATGGTTTTCATGCATATAAGGACTATCTGTGTTCTGCTTGGGTATCACAAAAGTTTTGAAGTGGGAGTTAGGCCCTTACTGAGACCCATAATGTATTCTTTTAATTTCCATTTAGAGTTTTAAATGCCTAAGTAAAAGTAGTTGTAGAAAATTAGAAATTACAGATAATGGTTGTAACTAATCATTGTCAACATTTATAAGTAGGGCATACTCTACATTGACTACTCTTCTTGGTGTTTTATTAATACGTGTATTAATTAGAAAAAATGTAAATATCATAAATAGAGAGACAAAGAATTTTGTTACATATCTTTTGATTTTTCTTATGCGATAAGGCACAGTTATTTTAACAAAAATAACTCATTAAGTATATTATTCTGTAATCTACTTTTTTTCACCTAAAATACCTGTTTTCATTTCTCTAGGCCTATATGATCTACAATATGATCTACATCATCACTTTTTTTTTTTTTTTTTTTTTGAGATGGAGTCTTGCTCTGTCACCCAGGCTGGAGTGCTGTGGCCGGATCTCAGCTCACTGCAAGCTCCGCCTCCCGGGTTCACGCCATTCTCCTGCCTCAGCCTCCCAGGTAGCTGGGACTACAGGCGCCGCCACCTCGCCCAGCTAGTTTTTTGTAGTTTTAGTAGAGACGGGGTTTCACCGTGTTAGCCAGGATGGTCTCGATCTCCTGACCTCGTGATCCTCCCGTCTCGGCCTCCTGAAGTGCTGGGATTACAGGCTTGAGCCACCGCGCCCAGCCTTACATCATCACTTTTAACAAAAGCAAAATATTGCATTTTATATTGTATATGTGCATTCTGCTATTGTTGGATATAACAGTTGTTTTCAGTTTTTCGTTATTGTGAACAAAGTGATGAAAAACATCCTTGTACATAAATCTTTGGCACATTTCTGATTACTTCTTTAGAATAAATTCCAGTGCCTGGAATTACAAGGTCAAAGGATGTAAACATTTTAAGACTTTTGAAATTACTCTAAAGAACATTACTGAGAGTTGTATCAGTTTCTACTTATGTCAGTAGTGTAATAGTGTTTCTATATATCTTACCCAAACAGGTTATCATTGTTAATATTGGTCTTTCCTAAGAATAATAATAATAGTTGAAAAATATCTTGTAGCATTTCTTTAGTTGCTAGTGTGACTGAGAACATTTAATATGTTTATTATTTATGTGTTGAAATGTCTCAATGCATTTTGCCTATTTTTCCATTAGAATGTTTGTATTATTGAGTATCTGTGTATTTATTTTTAACTCAAGTTACAGTACATATAATTCAGGGAGTCACTAACTATAAAGTTTGTTAATGAATACAGTAGTGCCCATTCCTCCTGACCTCCATTTCCTTTTCCCTAGAGGCAACCACTTTTAATACTTTGAGTTGATTTTTCTTGTACTTATCTCTACATTTCTAAAACAAGTGATTCAGTTGATTTTCCACTATGGAATATGAAGATTCAGCTCTCTTTCTCATTATTCCCTCCCCGCCAGCATGTGATTTCTCATCTTTCCATTCTCATAATATAGCTACAGCTTTATTTTGGTTAAATTAAGATTCAATTGTTTCTTATAGATATACATTTTTGGAGAAGAGCCATGTTAAAGTATGATTTCTTTCCTTTTTTGCACAACTTTTTTTATTTCTCCTGGATTAAACATCTCTTTAAAATAGCCTTTTCTCTTGTTTATTTGCTTGGTTTATAATGTTATGAGCTATGAACAATTTGAGAATCAGGCAGCCCCCAGAATCATGGCAGATTCTCAGAGACTCCCGGGGTGCTTCGTGGTCAGAACGAATTTATAGACAAAAAGGTAAAGTTACGTACAGGAATCAGAAGTGAGGTACAGAAACAGCAAGATTGGTTACAGCTCAGTGTTTGCCTTATTTGAACACAGTTTGAACTTTCAGAAGTCAATGAGTGGTTGAAGTATGGCCGCTGGAACTGGCCAACACTCAGCTATTGTTACCGGTGCATACTATTAAGTTAGGTTTTCAGTTTTGTCTATTACAGTTCATCCACAAGGACTCAAATATAGAAGTACAAAGTCCTTCTCAGACCATATTTAATTTGTTTTAATAGTTATTAATTAATAACAACCCTAAATTATATTTCCAAGGTTTTATTCTCATTTATATTAGATACTCTATCAAATTAATCTTCCTGAAAAAGTCTTTCCTGGAAAGTTATAACCTACCCCAATATGGACTGGTAACACAGATGGTGTCTCAGCATCTCCTTATATTCTCATCCATATGATTTCTTTCATTTTGCTTTTGTGTTGTATTTCTTATTTCCTATAACTCAAATCCCTCATTATTTGTCATTTCCTATACCTCAAATCTCTCATTATTGTGTTGTATTTCTTTTTTTTTTTTTTTTTTTTTTTTTTTTTTTTTTTTTGAGACGGAGTCTCGCTCTGTCGCCCAGGCTGGAGTGCAGTGGCCGGATCTCAGCTCTCTGCAAGCTCCGCCTCCCGGGTTTACGCCATTCTCCTGCCTCAGCCTCCCGAGTAGCTGGGACTACAGGCGCCCGCCACCTCGCCCGGCTAGTTTTTTTTTTGTATTTTTTTAGTACAGACGGGGTTTCACCGTGTTCGCCAGGATGGTCTCGATCTCCTGACCTTGTGATCCGCCCGTCTCGGCCTCCCAAAGTGCTGGGATTACAGGCTTGAGCCACCGCGCCCGGCCATTGTGTTGTATTTCTTATTTCCTATATCTCAGATCTCTCATTATTTGTTTACTCCCTCATTTCTGATGCAGTGCATGCTTTTTATTTTCCAGAGTGAGGGGGCATGAGGTTAAAATTTTAGATTTTACAGGTCTGATAATGTCTTTATTTCCACCTTCCCACAATGGCTGGATCATTGGCTAGACAGAGAATTCTGGACCAGAAATAACTTCACTAGAGTTTTGAAGAATTGATTCCAGTTTCTAATCTGAAGCTATTCTCTCTCCTAATTATTTGACTGTGATCTGCTTTTTTTTTTTTTTTTCCCCCTCTGGACACTTGTGGGATCTCCTGTTTGTTTCCACTATTTTGAAATGTTGCAGTAATATGTCTTATTGGAGATCCACTTATAACATCTGATGTTGAGAACTTGATGGGTCAGTTTCATTTGGACACATAAACTTTTTAAAACAATTTATTTCCTACTCTTTTCCCTCCTCAGTGCTTTCTTTTTGATTCTGCTGTTATTTGACTGTTGGATTCTCTGGGCTTTCTCATTTTATCTTTTTCCCTAGTTTGCTTATTACTCCATGTCTTTTTTCAGGTTTATTTTCCTTCTTTTTTATTTTTAATCTCTTTTGGTTGATTTCCTCAAATTTATCTTTCAATTGTGATCTTCTAATGAATTAAAAATATGTTATTAGATTTGTAATTTAAAGATCTATTTCTCTCTCTCTTTTTTTTTGTTTTTTTTGGTTCTCTGAGTGTTTGTTTATAGTATGCTGCTCTCACTATGGCTCTAATGACTGATTGTCTTAGGATTACTTACTGCCCATTGCCAGTCAGGCTTGGTTTTGTTTTGTTTTTTTTTGTTTGTTTGTTTATTTGTTTTGTTTTGTTTTTCACTTTAGTTCCCTCAGAAACGTAGCAGGTTTATAGTCTAGTTGTGTCCAATAGATTTAAGTGCAAGGAACTCCAACAAATTTGCCTAAGTTTGAAGCCTGAAAATTGTTGGTGTTTGGCTTCTGTTTTGAACATTCTCATTAGCTTAAAGGCTGCTACTTTGCAGGAATTTGAAATATCCTCTTGGGCGGTGCGACCATCCCTACTATAGGCCAAGTTCTTTTTCTGCCAGAGAACTTTTAATGGAAAGTGCTTAAGTAAGTCCAGGGTCACCAACCTCATTTTCTGTCAAGGCTGCCACTTCACAACTTGTAAGAGTTTCAATATGGGATACAGAAACAATTGGCTTTTTCACCCTGCAAGCATCCTAATTGGGAACTTGCAGTCAATCTAGATTGCTTGCTGAAAGTGGAGTGTATCTCAGTAATGCTGTATTACTTTCCATCTCTGCAAGCAGACTGGCTCACTCTAGTCTGAGTTTATCCTTTTTTGGGTTGTTGAACTTGGTTGAAAATTGCAAGAATTAACCATCGTATTCCGACATTCTGAAATGTCTCAACAATTTCAAAACTACATCCTGTGTTGAACTCCCAGTCTGTGATCTGGAATGGTCAAGCCACACTTTGATCAAGTGTTCTGCTGCCACATAGCAAAGGCTTCCATATTGCAGCATGGAATGTCTGTGTCTCCAACAGTTGGTTGTAGCTCCTCCTTTCAGGCAACTTCATGTTTTAGGTTCTGTTACTTGTAGTATCCTGCTTTCAGGAACCAAATTCTATCCTAATCAGTTATTGATTGATTCAGCTCTTAGTAATGGAAAACCAAAGCAGCAGTAGTTTAAACAAGTAAGAGTCCCTCTCCCTTCCTTCCTTCCTTCCTTCCTTCCTTCCTTCCTTCCTTCCTTCCTTCCTTCCTTACTTTTACTTAGCATGTCTGAAGTCCAGGGCTAGTGCAGCTGCTCAAAGTTTTCCTCAGTGGCCCAGGCTCTTTTTGTGTTCTTCATTTGCCATCTTTAAAGTGTGCTTTCCAGTCTTGTGATTGTAAAATGATGGCTGTAGCTTTTTCTTTCTAGGGAGAAGGGGAAAGGCAAAGTGGGTGTCACCTGCTTCTCTCCCTTTGAGAAAGCTTTCCCAAAAGTCCCACCTGCAACTTCTGCTTATATGTGATTAATTTGTCACTGGCCATGTGGTCACCATTGTCCCATTCTGTGGATGGGATAAGTGTGTTCTGGATAGAAGTTGTGTTATTCAATCAGTACTGTCTACATGGCCACTGTGCCTGAGTCTGTCTGTGCTGACCTTTTATTTTAGCTCTCTTAGAAGTGACCTCTCTCCTGACCAAGATCCAGCCTGATTCTATACAGATTAGCGGGTTCTTCCAACCTTTAGTTTAGTGGTGTAGAGCTGCCTGGCTCAGTCCCTGCAGTAAGCCTCCTGCTGCTCCCCTTCATTCTGAATGAGCATCATTTTCTCTACCCATTTTCTCCTGCTTCTGCTTTGTTCAGTCAGATCCTATTTATAGGAAGTTTCTTATTCAATCCCTTAAATTACAGTGTATTTACTTAAATGAACTCTGAAGATTTTACAGTGGTGAATCTCTCTAACCTCAAGCAAAATATTCAATTTAAATTTGAAAGGCATTTTAAAATGTATCCAGGTATATAAATGGATCTATATTTAAATTCCAATTCTATTAGAGGAAATATGGAGGGTAAGAAAATATTTTATCAGTTTTATCTAATCATATATAAATTTGGCATTACCGAAAATGCCCTGATCGCTATTTATTTGCCCATTATTATTGTCATTCTGATACTTGCACTTCCTTGTCCTCTAATTCCTGGGTCCATGAATCTGTTCTAATAGAGACCAAAGTCAACTGAAGGCAGAATTCAGAATTCAAGTTTCTCACCAAGAAGTAGTTGCCAGAAATGCATAAATGAACACAATAGGTTTTATTGAAGGAAGGAAGAGGAAGGAGTGTATTTATATCTTACGCCCTACAGAAAACAGTTTAAAAATCTGTTTTAAATAAAATCTCAGTAGTTCTGCCATGGAATCTTTCCTTTTCCTATTAATAATCTGCTTTCATGCCCCATCTTCTTTCTTACTGTATTCTGCTCCCTGCCCTCCTTCAACTCATACCTTTTGCCTTCTATTATACAGATCAATTCAGTTCTGATCTGACTGCCACCTGTAACATTGTGTACACAAACTCAGAAAGGCGCTCATCAAAGCAAAGCTCTGTATTCTCCTTAGAAGGCAGATAAAGTTGCTTATGGGAGAAAAAAGTTGTCTGTTACCATAAAATCCTGTAGCTCTTAAAGTACACTGTAATCAGAAATATGAATGTATTTTGTGGAATTTGATCACTTCTAAATGTATTGTTATATTATGTGTTCAAGAAGCACTGGTCTTCTGGAGAATATAACTGGCCTATGGATCATTTTGACTAGATCGTCATTGCAGACCAGATTTGTTTGTTTGTTTTTTTCAGATGGACCATAGTGGTAGAGTAAGAGGTTAATGCTGCTTTGTTCTTTTGTATATATGTTTATACATCTTTGGATCATTTTGACTAGATTGTCATTGCAGACCATGTTTGTTTGTTTGTTTTTTTCAGATGGACCATAGTGGTAGAGTAAGAGGTTAATGCTGCTTTGTTCTTTTGTATGTATATTTATACATCTTTATGCATTGTGGCTGAGATCCTTCACTGTCCTCTTTCATAACAGGACTCTGACTATTCTTCACAGTTAGGTGTGGTCTTTCCAGTAATTTCTCACCAGTGGGATGTTATCAAACTGTTGTACAAAACTCATGACCAGTGTCCTTTGTGCATTTCTCTTTATTGTGGAATGGAATACAGACGTGATGTCTGGGGCTCCAGGATCCATCTTAGACCATGACTGGGGAGCATGTACAGCAGTGATGTTAGAGAAACAAGACAGAGGGACCCCGACAGCATGGGGTGCCAAGGGAGCTCTTGGTTGCTTATATTCAAACTTTGTTTATGTGAAAAGGAAATAAGCTTCTATCTTCTTTAACTCTTTGGGGTTTTTGTAGCATGCAGCAAAATCCATTTTTAATGACAAGGATTTGAAATAATCAAAGAGCTTTTTACTAGACTGACTTCTAGAGCAGTGTTCTCTAAAATGAGATCAGTATATACTAACGTGTATACAAGATGATCCAAGGGAAAATAAGAGGAAATATTAGAACATTTCCTTTGTAAAAAGTCTAATAATAATCTAATAAGAAAAAAATTAAGATTTATTCGCATTCAATTAACAGATTGACTGTGGCACCTTGACTCTGTATGTGGAACAATTGTATATCCTAAAGGAAGTCTAAAAATGGAGGATTCAGTGGTCACAGACTAGATTCTCAGTCTATTTTTAGCATATTGCAATGTTTAGCATGTTACTTGTGCTGGTTAAGAAAAGTTACAGATCACATTTTCTAAATTTAACTAAACTGACCTTTACAATGTGACTAAATGACTATAAAATATTCTAGGAAAGATACTGTAGATGCACGATTATCCTAACACAAATGAACAGCAAGAAAGTGGCAGAGTAGACACTATTCTACGTACCAGCTTTCTTTTTCGCTGTTATGAGGTGATTACACTGCTCTGGTTTTATCTCACAAAATATTATTATTTTCAGTGTAAGAAAAACAGCTCTGCTACTGCTAATAGACACAATAATCTGCTTAAAATGTTGCTTATTCCATCTTAATCTTTTCATTTATAATTTCTATTTCTGTGTCTGTTTATAGTGTATATAATATGCACACAATAATAAATATGTGTAATATATAAGTGGGGTAAGATTTCTTTTTCTGATGGGGTAAATTAATTTTTTTTTAATTTGAAGAAGGTGAAAAGCTAAATCTCTATTTCTAAGCTCTCCTTGTCTGAAAATTGACAGGAGGCAGTGAGGGATAGGCCTCTTCCCTGTAGTTAAAGTCAGCCTGTTTCTGGACTAAAACTGCAATAACTCCATGCACAGCTTGAAAAGAGATTATGATAAGCATGTTTTGTTTCTCCACTCTTCCAGTTTCCCAGCAGGTCTGGCCTAAGGTCCGGGAGGGAAGAAAATACAGAAACTAGGAATAATAGTAGGAATAACTGGTACCATCCAATGAAACTTATCTTAATTCTTGAACCATCTCTCTTGTATTAGGCTTCCATTACTCACAATACTGACATTAGGCAGTTAAGTCAGCTTATTTCAACCCACTGGCTCTATGTGATTCACTGTTTGTCTGGACAATATTTTCTAAAGTTAAAATTGAGAAATTTAACTCTAATGCCATTCTTAAACTCTTTCTGAAAAATACAGCTGCTCTTTTAACCAAGAGCTAAGATTGTAGGCAATACATCTTCTACTTCTGTTACCATGACAATAACTTCTTGGTATAAATTTCTTACAGTATAAGGCTAAGAATACTCATGAATGGAACTTCAGAAAATTTGGACTGGACTAGCATAAATGTCAGAAATGGCTATAGTTATGCTGAAACACAGTAAAATATCCTTTTCCAGAAAGGCATGAACACTCATTCTTTCTTTTTCCCTGAGAATGAGACATAAAGTAGAATCCAAGGCATAAGGTGTTCAGAGTGGTTCACAGTGAAGCAAATATGAATGAAGTTTTCATCAACCTTTCCATTCTTCCTATGTTTTTGATGTTGACTAAATGGAGATGCCCATCTTGCTTCATGTTTCATGATTCAAAGTTTGTGTGTGAGGCTACCTTACCACTCACTTCCAAAGTTTCAGTCCTCAGTCACAATAACCTCAAAGTATTCTAAGCCTGAATTTAATCATGTGGTTGTTGTGTAAGAGTGAGGATGTGAAGATGAATTTAATCATGGCTATGTAGGAGGGAAGGATGGTCACAGTGGAAGTGGGCATGGCAGGGATTTGGGTGACAAAATGTGACTGTCCTTATTATATTTATTATAAATGACCATTACAATCATGTTGAGTTTGTGGTCAAACTACAGATGCCCTATATAATAGATGACAGAACTGCCACAAGATTTTGAGAAAGCCAGAAAGGTAGAGCTAAACAATGTGGCAGAAATGTTCTTTGCTGTGGACACTGCTCTTTGAACCAGTTGAAAATTTCCCTGCAATTGAAGAAATGGGCAAATGGAGAATCCAGTGGTGTTTTGTAATAAAGATCAGCAACCACAATTTATAGGCTGTTATATGCTAGAAAATATGGTTATTTCTATTTTTAATAGGTTTATTGATGTATAATTTATATAACCATACAATTCACCCATTTAAAGTATACAGTTGAATGACTTTTAGTATATTTATGGAGTTGTGCATTCAATACCACAAATCAAATTTACAATACTTTTATTATCCCCAAAAGAAACCCTATGTCCCTTAGCTGAACCTCCCAATCCTTCATGCCCACCAGAGCTAGGCAATGACTAATTTTTCTGTCTATATATTTGCTTATTCTGGACATTTCATATAAATGAAGCAAACAGTATATGATCCTTTGTGGCTGGTTCCTTCGACTTAGCATAATGTTTCAAGGATCATCCAGGTTGTAGCATGTGTCAGTATTTCTTATTTATTATTATTTTTGCTGAATAATGTTCCATTGCATATATATACCGTATTTTATTTATTCATCAGTTGATGGACATTTGGGTTGTTTCTACTTTTTGACTATTATGAATAATGTTGTTATGAAAACTTGTCTACAAGTTTTTGTGTGGACGCATGTTTTGTTTCTCTTGAGTACATACCTAGGAGTAGAATTGTTGGATCACACGGTAACTGCATTTTTAATTTTTGAGGAACTGCCAGAGGGTCTTCCAAAGTGGCTGTTCTATTTTACATTTCCATGAACAGTATATAGAGGTTCCAATTTTTCCATATCCTTGTCAACACTTGCTGTTATTTGATTTTTTTATTATAACCATTCTTGTGACTGATAATGTTTTTTTAGTATAACCATTTCATTGTAGTTTTGATTTACACTTTCATAATGACTAATGATGTTGAACAGCTTTTCATGTGCTTATTGGACATTTGTATGTCTTATAAATCTTTTATCAGGTATATTATTTGCAAGAATTTTCACTCATTCTGTGGATTATCTTTTCAGTTTTTGATTGGTCCTGTAGAGGATGATTTCTATCTGAGAGCATATTTTGGACAATACCTACACCTGAACTTCTCTGAAAGCAAAGCTGGAGACACAAGTTTATACACAAGGGGTTTTCTTGAAGTGATTTTAGAGAGCTAGAGTGAGGTACAGGGTAATTGAACCAAGGAAGAAGGGAAAGACAAAAGGATAATGTATAACTGAGGTGGCCACTGACATGGGTGACTGGCACTTGATTATTGCTGGGACTTTCTGAGGAGTTTTATAAAACCTGCTTCAGAACTGTCCATCCACAGCACAAAGGGTAGGGGGGAATATTTAACCATCAATCCTCATTCGCTCACTTGTCGAGGATGGTTCCAAGGACATTAAACTTCTGGGATGTGCATGATGAGTGCCAAGCTGGTTTCTAATGGCATATTATGCTGCATGTCAGAAGATCCGTGGGACGGAGCAAGAGGTGTGTTCCGTAGACCCCCAGGCAAAGGCTGTCCAGTGGCACCTACATTATGCAGGTTAAACCTCCATTGAGCTTGTCATTCAGCAGTGGCTGGAGTAACAGGTGGGACCAAGAGAATTTGAGGTGTAATACAAGAGATGTCCATTCTAATAGGCAACAGAATTCCTAGAAGTTTATGAAAAAGCCAGAAGTAACATGGTGAGGAAAATATTATTGAGTCCATTCTAATTAAGATGAAGTAAACTAGTATTGTGGATAATTCCTGGTAATAATATGGTTCATTGGAATAGTAATTAGCAGTCAAATGCTTTTGAAAACATCTCATTTAATCCTCGCAATAACTCCAAGATGGGGAAATGGAGTCTGAACAATGATGAAATCTCTTGCTTAAGGCCACACAGTGAATTTTGCTGCTGTTCAATACTGAGTGAAAGCTTGGTGAGAGAAATATTGATGCTGTACTGTGTTGAGTAAACATACTCTGCCCATTCCTCCAGGTCAAGAGTTTCAAACTCATGTGAGTACAGGGGCCAAACAGGCAGAGTTGATGACTGCAGTGGGAAGACAGGGGACAATGGCTGATCTTTAGTTCCCAATCATTGCTTCATGTGGGACTAGAGCTATTAAGTAAAAACAAACCCTGGTATTGAATCTTATTTGAAATTTCCCAGTTTAAATGTGGAGAAAACCCCCCAAAGCTCATGAACCAATGAAAATACATCTATGAATCTATTTTCTGCCCATTTGTGACTTCCACTCTGGATACTTTAAGCCTCCATCAAAGGACTGTGTACCTAAGGCATCACTTAATCTGTTCTGTAGAACTGGTTTTATGACATTGTACTTTTGGAACATTGTACTTTGACTTACACTGAGGTGTGTGAAGTACATGATAAGAAACAAATTCTTACTTTTATTCTAAGGCTGTTTAGAGGACATTGTTCACCGCATTAATTCTCATTATAAAAACTTGATAGAAAAAATTTCTCCCTAAACTCAATACCAGTAATAGTTGCACTTCTCATGAAAAACTTTCTTTTAGTCTTATGTACCCTGTCAATCATGTAATGGACCATGCTTTTTCATGTGACTTCTAGAAAGCTCAGAGCTGCATTTGTGGCCTACAATAAAGTATCAAAGCAATTGCTCACTATTTGAGTACTGATCTTACAATGATTTTATTTTATTTCCTGCTCGTATATTATCTTTACTCCATTTTCTTATTCTTGAAAAGAATCTTGTATTGAGTGCATTTGGAAACTCCTACACACACACACACACACACACACACACACACACACACACAATATAAATGATACATCTAGTAAGGGTTAGAAGGTTAGAATCCGAGTTTAAACCTGGAGCTTCAATTCTAAGTCCAGTCTTCTCTGCTTTTATGACACAATTTACTCTTGTCTATAGTCTCTGAAACTATGAGTAGTTAAATTGGAAGGCATATGTAGTTATTTCAGTTCAGTGCAATTTATTTTCTTATTATTTATTTATTCTTTTTTATTTTTATTTTTTGTTTTTATACTTTAAGTTCTAGGGTACATGTGCACAACGTGCAGGTTTGTTACATATGTATACTTGAGCCATGCATTCTGAGCAAACTGTGGCAAAGACAGAAAACCAAACACTGCATGTTCTTACTCATAGGTGGGAATTGAACGATGAGAACACTTGGACACAGGGTGGGGAACATCACACACCGGGGCCTGTCATGGAGTGTGGGGAGGGGGGAGGGCGGAGGGATAACATTAGGATATATACCCAATGTAAATTTATCTTCTTTTTCAAAAAACAGACTTCTTGGTGTGAGTGTATGTGTATACCCTGCACACATGCGATGCTGTGGAGTTTCACAAGGGGCCGAGGGGTTGCTTAAAATAGATAACCTTGTTAACATAGCCAGAAAAAATGGGCTCTGAGCTTAAAAAAATTAACATTTTTCTTCTTTCAATTTCAGGCCATTTTTATTTGGCTAGAAATTGTATTTATGAGAAAGTGCTGAAGCATGTATATATGTATTAGATTCAGATGTATATTCTCTGTTTACTTGGAACCACAGGTAATGCTTAGGGGAAGGCAAGCTAAAAATGGCCGGGGCAACTTGTGTAGCTGAAATAAAGCAAAGCACATGTTCTGCTCACCTACTATTCAGTGAGGTCATTAAAGAAGTTTAGGATACCATTATTTTTACCCTTACATACTTCTTCAGTCCTAAAGGTTTTGAAATCTCATTGCACAGCTTCAAAGGCGCACCAACATTGTCCCTGCCTAGCCCATTATTGTATTATTAACTCATCATCCAAAACCCATTCAATTTCTTATTCTCTTTTACCTTTGGGCATTTAATTATATCTAAAACTATAAGGCTATGAAAGCTTTTCAGGGGTCATTAGTTTAGCCTTCTGCTACCAGGCAAAAGTATATTTTTTAGCATTTCCAGGACAGTAGATTTTATAACCTCCTTTAGAAACACCTTTTGGCATTTAATTGGTTCTTGCCTTATACTTAGCTTGCATCCCTCCAGCTGTATCTTGAGCACAGTTCTTTCTATGTGAGAAAGAAAAAAATCAATGATCTACATCAGTGCTTCTAAAGCCTTGCATTAGAATAACCTGAGGTTCTTGTTAGGATGCAGATTCCTAGGGCACCAGCTGCAGAACTGCAGATTAGAAAGATCTTGGGTAGGATCAAGGAATCTGTAATGTTCTCAAGCATTGGAGCAGGTGGCTTTTCCATACTTGCAGAAGTACTACTCTATACCTTAGACCAGTGAGCCCCAGATTTTAGAATAGGGTTTGCTAAATTTGATATACTTGCCTAGCCTTCCTTCTGAATAATCACACTTTACAGATCTGAAATTGGACCTTGGAATTCATAGAAACATTCCTGGTGATAATGTTCACCAATGTCTGAGATCAATGGCATGAAGTCATCTCTTATCTTCTCCATAAATTTCAAGTTATTTAATTCCTCTTCACTTGAAGACAACACTTTTAATGTCTTAAGTGTTGTATCTAATATGTAAAAGGTATTCACACAATATTAAAAAAATGTATAAAACATGTACATAATATAGTTCTTTCTATGCTGGAGCAAATTTTTTTATATATACACTAAAAAAGCTATGTTGTTCACTTACATGGGCAATTTTGTGCAATAAGTTAAAAATGAAATGAAAACATACAGTAAAGTAGGGAGAATAACATAACAAATACTCAGATACCTACCACCTGGATTTAAACATTGCCTCGTCGCTCTATTTATATCACATTTCTTTTATTTTTAAGAATACATTATAGATAAAATTGAAGTGTCATTTGGAGCCTCACCTCTCCAATTTCCATTCCCCCCTTACATTCTTGTAATTCTTAATTAATATGCATATTTTTTCCTTAGAATACATTTCCAGAATTCTAACTGATGAGTTGGAGGATATAAGCATTCAAAGTCTTGCCAAAATTGCTTCAAAGAAAGAGGGTATCAGTTTATACCATTGCCAGCTATATATCAGCATGCTCTTTTCTGCTAGACCATTGCCAAATTGGAAATTTGTCATGAACAATAATTCCTAATTTGATAGGTGTAGGTGGTACTGTTTGAATTTTAATTTTCATTATTATAATTGAATTTGAACATTTTAAATATATTTTTAAATCTAATTTTTTGAATACAGTAATACATTCATATTGTTAAAAAATCAGGAAATATATGGTGAAAATTCACTCTTCTATCTTTGACATCTCCCCTCAGAGTTAACTACTGCTTTTTAGTTATTTTGTCTATTTCCAGAGTTTGTTTATGTATGTGCAGGCAAATATGAATATTTCAGTAGATTTTTATCTTCTCTTACCCTTGATACTCCAAAGGTGGCATATTTATTCACTATCTGTACCTCGATTTTTTCACATTACCATATAGCTTGGGGATGTATCTATAGTAGTACATGGAAATTTCCTTTGCTTATTTTTTTCTGGTGCACAGTATTCTGTTGCACGTGTGTTGTAATTTACTTAACTAGATCCTATTGATGGATATTTGTATTGTTTTCTCTCTCTTGCTATTAAACATGACTTTTCCATGAGTCATTTCAAATGAGTGACAGTGAATTTGCTGAGTCAAATAGTGTATTCACTAAAATTTTGATAAATATTGTCATATTGTCCTCCTTTGATGTTGCACCAATTTACTCAAGAATGCATGAAGTATATGTAAATTTAAAATACAACAAAAGAGAATGCATGGGCTATCTGTTTTCCTAGCTAATTAACCATGGTGTGATCAAACTTTTGAAATCTGGTCAATCCAATAGATGGAAAAATTTTCTCAGCGTATGTCTGTCTTAATTTTCTTTTACTTTAAGTGAACTGAGTATCTTTTCATGTGTTTGAGAGCTATTGTATTAATGTGAACTCTGTTCATATCTATTGACCATTATATTGTTATTATTTTCCTTACCATAAAAGCTTTGTATTAAATAGGTTATTCTTTGTCTCTGATATCAATTGAAAATTATTTTTAAAAAATTTTTATTCTTAATTTTTGTGGGTACATGGTGTATATATTTATAGGGTACATGAGATATTCTGATACAGGCCTGCAATAAGTAAGAATCACATAGCCATTACATTGTCCTAACATGATTGCACTTCTTGATTAGTCCACTTCCCCCACTGGTGTGAAACTCTGTCTTTATTATATCATATTGTGAATTATGAGGATCTGGGTCAATTTCTGGATTTTCTTTTCTACATCACTGGTCTGTTCATGTCCCATTAAAACACCAATATGATTATTAATATACAATAAATTGTTTTAATATCTACTAGTAGTAATCTCTCTTTTGATTTTTTGTTCAGTGTTTTCCTGACTATTCTTTATAATTTTTTAATTTTTATGGATTTAGAGGGTACCAGTGCAGTTTTATGAAATGGATATTTTGCATAGTGATTAAGTAAGGGCTTTAGTGAGACACTATTCACTACCACCTGAATAGTGAACATTGTACCCAGTAGATAATGTTTCAGCCCTCATTTCCTTCTCACCCTCTCCACTTATGGAGCCTCAAGTGTCTAATACCTTCCTCTGTATGTCCACATGTACCCATTGTTTAGCTCCCACTTATAAATGAGAACATGTGGTATTTGATTTTCTAGTTCTGTGTTAGTTCACTTAGGACAATGACTCCATTCATGTTTCTACAAAAGACATAATTTCATTCTTTTAATGTCTGTGTGCCGATGATCCTATGTGATTATTTTTATATGAAGTTTATGATCAACTCATCTAGTTAAAAAGGTTGATGTTTTGGGTTGTGTAAATTTATAAATCAGCTCAAGGAGAATTAAGATAATGGCATTGAGTCTTTCTCCTCAAGAACATGGCGTATCTTTCCATTTGTTCATATCTTCTTTTGTGTCTTTTAGTAGTGTTTAGAAATATTTTTCATAATGGTCTTATGTATTTCTTATACTGTTATCTTAGTTATTTTGTGTTTTCAATGCTATTACATATTAGATTCCCCTTCCCTTCCCCTCCCCTTCCCTTCCC
>NW_016803701.1:1242986-1257431 GCF_001698545.2 Rhinopithecus bieti | reverse complement strand
TGTCCCCTCCCCTCCCCTCCCCTCCTCTCCTCTTCATGGAGTTTTGCTCTTCTTGCCCAGGCTGTGCAATGGTATGGTCTTGGCTCACTGCAACCTCCACCTCCCAGGTTCAGGCAATTCTCCTGCCTCAGCCTCCCAAGTAGCTGGGGTTACAGGTGTGCACCACTACACCAGGCTAATTTCATATCTTTAGTAGAGGTGGGGTTTCACCATGTTGGCTAGGCTGGTTTCGAACTCCTAACCTCAGGAGATCCACTGGCCTCTGTTTCTCAAAGTGCTGGGATTACAAGTGTGAGCCACCATGCCCGCCCTACATATTGGATTTCTTATTCCATTCTGTTTTATACCTGGTTGTTATTTTTACTTAGAAAAATATATATTTTCCAATCTGTCATGAAGATTATTATTATCTATTACATTTTAAATCATAACTGCATTTTTACATTTGCAGAAATTTATTTAGTTATTAAAGCTCAGCCAGAGCTTTCATCACAGGGTTCTGGTCTTTCATTATAGTTTCTATTTATTCTTTTAGCTCTTTAATTATGCTAAAAGATTTGTCTCATAGGGATTTGGGTCTGTTTTTGAAATCTATTCTGTCCTTCATGACACATCCTTTTCTTGAGTGATTTAACCTTTTTAGTTTGAACTGGGCTACTTTTCCCCCATAGGAGTTCCTTGAATCCCTAATTGTGAAAATATTTCTAGAGAAGTTTGAGGATACTTCTGTGACAGCTTTACTGTTTTTAACGGTTGTAAATAGATCTATCTTAATTTCTTCTCTTTAGGACCCTTACCCTGTGATTAGTGTAGATTGAGACCCTGAGTGCCCTAGATTTGATGTCTCATGAGTTGCTTTTTATCCTCGCTGAGAGCCTCGGACAGATGGCAAACTTTCTCAGCCTTTCCCCAGGCTTTTCTAATTCTTTTTTTTGTGGAAGCGACAGCTCTTCAACACTCACGTGTGTTATGCAGGGGACTCAGTTTCAGCTGCTTTGCTTATTGAAGGCCGAGGTCAATTATTTTCCTGTGGGAGTGTTCATGCGCTGAATGTGCTGTGCGCCTTGGGCCTATGTCTTCTCTTAGGAATCTTAACATTGACAAGGCTAGACTGTCCAGACAAAAATTAAAATGGATAAGGCTGTAAAACCCATAAATATCAGAAAAGAATAATCATGTGAGCAGGGAGAAATTTCTTCTTATTCTTATAGGAAAACATTAGAGACATAGACTACAGTAAATTTTTTCCAAGTGAATGCCCCAGGGTTTTTGTCAATTTGTGCCCTTGCTTTAAGTAAAAGTTGTTACGGTCTGCATTTTTGTCTCTTACCTTCATCCCTTTTCATGTCAGAAGTTAATTATCCCAGTCTATGTAATTATTACCAGCACATGGAGTCTCAGCCTGCAAGAGGTTCAGAATTACATATGGGCTTTTAGCAATTTACACAGTATGGGCTTTGAGCCAATTTGAGAAACACTGAAAGCCATTATCATCTATCTGTAAAATGCCTTGCCCTGCGTTTGCTGCCCTGAGAACAGTGAGCTACAAGAAAGCCACAAAATACTGGTAAAATAATCTGACATACAGTTCTGAGCTTTTGTATACCCCATTCTCTAGCTGCACATCCATTGTGTGCTTATTGTGTGCTATATTTTCTTTTTAGGAAGTCAGGGAAGTTTTTCTTTAGTTCTAGAGAATCACTATCCTATTCCGGCTGCCCAATTCCTTCAGAGTATTTCTTTGCCATTATCCAATCTTCCCAGCAGACAATTGGATTTTATTCAAAGTCCATGAGTGTCACATCCATATTGGCTGGAGTAGTCATTGCCGAGTGATGTTAAAGTTTTGTTTTTTTCTCTTTGAGTTCAGGGATTAAAGGTTTAGATTTCATCCAACAGTTGACTTTCTTGAATGTTCTTTCTCTTCTTTCCCTACTCTAATCTTAGTACTTTCCTACTTTCCCTCTAGTGGTTATTCATACTCAAAGTCATCCAAGCCTTTGGAAATACCATTTTTTCCCCAGCCTTTATAGTCTTTGGTAGAATGCTTCCATCTTTTTTATGAACTGCTGTTTGGCTATGAATAAAAGTCTCTTAAATTATTTAAGTCTCTTGACAGTGATACAAGATAGCTTTACACCATCTTTTCACTAGGTAAAAAAACAACTGTACTATGCCTTTTTAGAAAATAAATAGTATCACACACCAATCAACAAAGCACCACTGGAAACCTTCAACTCATGAGTGACTGGAATAATGAGAGGAGGCTGGGTTTTTGCTACAATTTCAGACCTCATCATTCCTTACCATACTCAACTATACATTTGACTATAAACCTTAGGAATAAACCATACACCAGATTGTTATGGTATGGAAAGGAACAAGTAAGTTACTCCTGCCTCCAGAATGCTTTGCCTAGAGCAAATGAGCCAAGTCTGTGGCTAGACATAGTGTAAACAGATTTGCCACTGGACTCAGAAAACCGTCTTTGGTGTTTCTAAGTTAAGACTGTTTTCCCTTAAGATAAGAGACATCTCCCATGGAATGGGGCCTCAGATGCAGAGAAACTGTTAATAAATGAATGTCTTCCTTTTTAATGATAGGAATTCCAATTTGCACTGTACACTGACTGCAAAACAATTTTGTGGGGGCTCTGAAGCCTCACTGGGGATGTATTTGGGGGAGAATGTGATGAGGATGGCAAAGTGGTGGCTCATGGCTCCCTGGGCTGCTTGCACTGATGTGCTGATTTAATTCAAGGATGTGCTGAAAAGATGCTTCTCTGCTTAGAGTGCAAATTCTGAGAGAAGCACCCTTGCAGTCAGTGAGAATGAGGAGACAGTAGTTTTGAACTGAGAACATTTATTTTTCACTAGAGATTTTCTCAAAGTTTGATAATTAGAAGGATGTGGTTGGACTTAAACCAGGGTTCTCTCTCTTCCAAGGCTGATTGAGTAAAATGGCCTACTTGGTTGATGAGAACATTACAGGGTATGAGTTTGCTGACACGGTGGGTCCACATGTTATTTCAGAAGAGATAGATACTGTGGCTGGGCTGTGGGATGGCAGATAATTATCCATGAGTAGGAGCAGTTAAGCAGGAAGGGACTTTAAACACTCACTTGCCCCATCTGCTCTATCTTTTGAAGAGCTGTGGGCTAATTTGCTAGGTATTTCTAGGATCTAGAACTAGAAATACCATTTGACCCAGCAATCCCATTACTAAGTATATACCAAAGGATTATAAATCATGCTACTATAAAGACACATGCACACATATGTTTATTGCGGCACTATTCACAATAGCAAAGACTTGGAACCAACCCAACTGGATTAAGAAAATGTGACACATATACTCCATGGAATACTATGCAGCCATAAAAAACGATGAGTTCATGTCCTTTTCAGGGACATGGATGAAGCTGGAAACAATCATTCTCAGCAAACTAACACAAGATCAGAAAACCAAACACCACATGTTCTCACTCAATAGTGGGAGCTGAACAGTGAGAACACATGGACACAGGGAGGGAAGCATCACACACCAGGGCCTGTCAGGGTAGGGGGTTAGGGGATGGATGTTAGGAGAAGTGCCTAATGTAGGTGATGGATTGATGGGTGCAGCAAACCACCGTGGCATGTGTATATCTATGTAACAAAACTGCACTTTCTGCAGGTGTAACCCAGAACATAAAGTATAATAAAAAAAATTTCTATCAAGAAAGAAAACATATTCTCTTAGCATAGATGGGGACTATAGTAAAATAATCATTTTACCATACTACATTTCCTAAGGTAACTCTAGTTCTATAAAATCATTGCAACTGTGGCAACCTGACAATCTGAATTCTTTCAATTTTTCTGTTACTTTGATTCCCGATAAAAGGAATTCAAAAAGCCGTGGTTCTCTTCTATGTCAGGGCTTCTGCTTCATTTGAATAGAATCTGTTTTTAATGCACTTTGTTATAAATACATAATGATATTATTTCTAGGGCAAAATGTTTAGGAATTTACAGATACATGCATGTTTTCACTAGGGGAGGTTCTTTGCTTCAGGAAAAGAGTTCTGATTTTCAAGAAATAGTTGCACTGTTAAAATATTACTGTGAAATACTATATTTGGCTAGCTCCCCACCACGAGCCTTAATTCTAGGCTTCTAGCAACTAAAAACACTTCACAATTTGGCTGCAGGTATTTGGGAAACTTGCTGGCTCTGAAGGTGACACTGCCCCCTTCTCTTATTTATGAGTTTTTTCTGATACAGAACCCTTAAATGAAAAGACATAAAGCACCCTTTAGAAACACCAATGGAAACAAAACCACAGTAGAATTCAGTTCAAGAAGCATTCCCGCTCACTCACACAGGTTGAACCCGTGTTTCCCCTCCCCCCTTTTCACCAATGTGACGGGTCCCTTCAGTCAGTTAACAGACCTTCCCTAAGCACTCAGTGCCAGCTGCTGGCAAGAATAGTTTTACCAAACTCTGCATTGACTTTCCTGAGTGCAGCTCACCACCAAATAATCCTGTAGCTTCCCGTGTCACCTACAGTGAGAAATTTTTTGAATTTCCTTTCTGTGAGTATTTCCCTTTTCTCCAGTTCTCCTGTGGTAGGGACATGGGTGATACAGGTGAGGTGGGAAAGATGGTATCAGAATTCATGCTGTGGGGGAATATAAAGAATATAAGAATTTAAGCTTCCCTGAGGGCTGTAGTAGAGTTTCTTCAGATTTCACAATGTTTACATTTTGGGAACATGTTTTTAAAAATGAGACAACATTGGTTTTAATCCGTTTTGTTGAAATATAATGGAATGACATCTAAGAGCATGTAATTTGGAATCATGCACAACTGTGTTCAAATCTAAGCTTACCAGTTACAATCTATGTGTACTGGGACAAATTACATAATCTCTCTAAACTTAGTTTTATCATTGTAAAATTAGGCTGATAATAATAATAAACTCATAGCATTGTTTTGAAGATTAAATCAAATATTAAATGTGTAGCATCTGCCGCATAGTAGACTCTCAAAAACACTAGTCCCCATTCTCTTGTTTTTTTTTAATAAAATAAATCTGTCAGGAAACTTGTATATCTATACTAAATTCAGTTTTGGCATCTCAACTAACATCAGCAAAATGCTAAAGTGGCAAAAATGAAAGAAATTTAAAAGAAGGGCAATGGAAACAATTGATGTCAAGAATAAGATTCATTTATCCAGGTAAGAAGGATAAATGTATTTTGGTATAAACTATGAGGGGAACACACTTCGGCAAACAATGCAAATATAAAAGCATTTTAAATAAAATTTAGTATAATGCATCTTTAGTATAATGCAAAATCCTTTCTCAAGGATTTTTTTTTAACCCATGTTTTTATTAACCTTTCAGAAGCACATGAGGAAGATATTTTCTCTAAATTGTGAATGAGAGAAAAAAAAGGTACATAGGAACAATGTGATTTGAGTAAATTCACCCAGTGAATCACAGGCAGAGACTAAAAAATCCACTCATTTGGCTCTTGCTGACTCTGTCCAAGCCTTCATTGTTTTGGATTAGGGGCCTGAATGTACAGGGTCACTTGCCACTATTCAAGAATGTAATAGACACCACCTTGGGACTCCTACTCAGAATCTCTTAAAGAGGAGGAATTAATCAGCCAGTGATCTCCCATTTTTACTGTCCCCATGCCCAGCTTAACCTCCATGGCCAGCAGCTGTAGCCTCTCCTTTGCCCTTCATCATACTCTTTTTCCCAAACCACAACTCAGGTTAAATACAACTAACTTCTCCAGGCCAGTACCCATGTGGCTTAAGAAAAATAATCACACTGACTAGTCTCTCTTTAAATTCATGACCTTGAACCTCAGTTGCGCTCTAAATGCTCCACTGATAATCATAGCTTATTCATGTTTGCCATGAATTGACAAACCTTGACAATTCATTCACTATTCTACTCTACTTGATAACTACTTCACTCTTTGCTCCTCCCTAATCTTCAACACATTCTTCCCTACCTCCATTTTCACAGGGGAAATTGAAACATTGGAAGAGGGTTTCCATAGCCTCTCATGATATTTACTTTTAAAGCCTTCTAGCATCTATACCCACATACTCTTCTTCCTTACCTGTGACCACAGGTGGTCTATACCCCTATCTGAGCCACCAAGTCCCATCCTCTTTGACTTTCTCAAAGTGACTTATTTAGCAATTCTACTTTCTGACATCATTAGGGTTTTTGTTGGTTGGTTGATTGGTTGGTTTTAACTGGTCTACTGGGTCATTCCCGTCAGCATTCTAATGTGTGACTTTTATCCCTACTATTATACTCAGACTTCTTGTGTCTGTGTCACCAGTGTCTTCCTTGTTGCTAAATTCAGTGCTGAATTCTCATTTCACATCTTACATAATTCTGCAGCAGTTGACACATTGATCTCTCCCTTCTTCTTAGTAAACTTCTACCCTTGGCTTCCAGGACACTATATTCTCTGCTTTTCTTTTATATCACTGGTTATTCTTTCTCAGGTGCCTTTGCTGATCCCTCCTCATTTTCAGACCTCTTAACGTGGTATTCCCATCAGTCCTTGGATGCCTTCTTGATCTGCATTCACTCCATCTCATGCGATCTTGTGGTTTCAATGAACCAGCAAACCAAGAAGGACTCCCAAATTTACACCACTCTATTAGAACTCTCTTATTAATTTGAAAGTGATACTTTTGACTGCTTAATTATTTTCTACTTAGATGTCTAACAGACATTTCAAATTTAATACATCTAAAACAGAACTCCTGATCTCCTCTTAATAAGCTCTGCTCCCCCCATTGTAGGCGATAGCAAATCCATCTTTCCAAATTCTCAGGCTCAGATTTTATTTGGAGGACTCCAAAATTCTCTTTTTCTAAGATTTTACAAAAGTAACCTATGTCTTTTTTTTAGATTTTGTTTTTTAAAATTATACTTTAAGTTCTAGGGTACATGTGCACAATGTGCAGATTTGATACATAGGTATACATATGCCTTGTTGGTTTGCTGCACCCATCAACTCATCATTTACATTAGGTATTTCTCCTAATGCTATGCCTCCTCCAGGCCCCCACCCCTGACAGGCCCTGGTGTGTGATGTTTCCCGCCCTGTGTCCAAGTGTTCTCATTGTTCAGTTCCCAGAGTGAGAAGCATGCAGTGTTTGGTTTTCTGTCCTTGTGATAGTTGGGCTTAGAAATGATGGTTTCCAGGGCTTCAATCCATGTCCGCTGCAAAGGACATGAAGCCTCATCGCTTTTTTGTGGCTGTGTAGTATTCCATGGTGTATATATCCACATTTTCTTAATCCAGTTCTGTTATTGATGGACATTTTGGGTTGGTTCCAGTCTTTGTTATTGTGAATAGTGCCGACAAATAAACATACGTGTGTGTGTGTCTTTATAGTTGCATGATTTATAATCCTTTGGGTATATACCCAGTAATGGGATTGCTGGGTCAATGGTAATTCCAGTTCTAGATCCTTGAAGAATCGCCACAATGTCTTCCACAATGGTTGAACTAATTTACAGTCCCACCAACAGTGTGAAAGTGTTGCTATGTCTCCACATCCTCTGCAGCATCTGTTGTTTCCTGACTTTTTAATGATTGCCATTCTAACTGGTGTGAGATGGTATCTCATTGTGGTTTTGATTTGTATTTTTCTGATGATCAGTGATGATTAGCATTTTTTCATGTGTCTGTTGGCTGCATAGATGTCTTCTTTTGAGAAGTGTCTATTTAAAGTGTGTATCCTTCAACCCATGTCTTTAGTATCTTACCTGATACATGAATAAATAGAGGAGCAAAGCTCCAGACTTTTTGTAGACTTTATGGTTTTGTAAAGTGACATGAGTTCTAGAATATACTTAATAGAGGGCAAGGGAACCAGCTGGGTCTCCTCTGTGGCCAGCTTGGAACTAATGACCACATAGCATATACTGGGGCACTGGAAATCTACTGGAGGATGCAATGATTGTTAAATAATTCATGTTGAGGTGGAAACAACACAAACTTGAAGTCAGGAAGATGTAGGATCAGGTCAGATCTTGGGCTTCTCCAGGCCTCTCTTTCCTTCAACTGTAAGCCATTGTGAGGCTCAAGTGACATACTATGTGTAAAGCTCCTAGCCCAGGGCAGGAACAGAGCAGGACCACTAAGGATGTTTTTTTGTTTGTTTGTTTTTGTTTTTGTTTTTTCTTCTCTAGGCAAGAATCATCTGCATTAACTTCTATTATATCATTCCCTGGGTATCACAAAGAAATTTAACTTGTCTCAATGCATGATTGTACACTAAAAAGATTAATTTTTAAACTGGAAGAAATGGAACAAAGGGCTTCTAGCTTCTCTTTCACAAACTCTGAATGCTTCAGATTTACAACGGATGTTATAAGACGATAGGAACTTTCCAGGGAATACAATAAAAGGATCATGAATCATCAATTCTGGAGATGAATATAACACAATAGCTATTTAAATTTCTACTAAGAATATGTGATTATGAATACTTATTGAGAATCTGCTGTGAGCAGGCATTAGGTGTTTTGTAGAACTGACCTTAGAAGAGATGAGACTTGTGGATTCCAGAACTACTAAAGAGCTGGCTTAAACATTATATGCCTTCCTAGTACTGGGCAAAATATTTCTATTAAGACTGCTAAAGGGCTTCCGAGGGACTTCTAAGAGACCGTTAGTACACTTCAGAGGATCCTGTCAGGAAGCTTTTAGGGGAGTTGTGCAAATGCATAGTCAGCTTAAAGCTGTTAGATGCATTAATTAATGCCAATTATTCTCTTGTGGTAGCCATAGCTTCAGTTGAGAATGACTGTACCACATCTGTTTCCTTAAGGCACAGCTTTAGTCTTCATTTGAGGGAGTGTGTAGGAGATCTAGCATTAAAAAACCCTTAAGAATGCTAAGAAATTAGATTTCTCCAAAGCCCTATAAAAATCATCTACCCATTCAGTGCTACAATCGCTTCACCTAAGAAACAGACATAGTGACAATGAAAATAAAAATTATTTTTCCTGGAACTTCTAATTGAAGTTCCTCAAAATTGAAGTGGGCTGAAATTGATTATGGAAATTGTAATGCAACTCAATCACTGAGGAAGCTGCATTTCATTATAAGGATAAACATAGATTAAACTAGTACTTGTTCCTGTTTGCCTGAAGTTGCTGCTGCCTATACCTGGAAGGTAACACTCCAATAGCAAGTATGGCTAATACCAGGTTTAAATTGAGTTTGTCTCATCTTTCAAAATGAGTTATTTTCAGCTATTCAGAAAAATATACAAATAACCACCTCTAATGGTGCAAAACCAGTTTAGACTATTGACTTTAATTTATTTAAAACATGTAATAGCAACTAAACTGCTGATTTCTGAGTATTAACTGGACATAAATACATAAATTTATGATATGCTTTAAATAGGAATTAATAATTATGGATATAATTTGGTATGCCTTCATCAACAGCTAAGTGAAAAATCATAATACAAAATTGAAAATAAAAAATCTCAATTATGCAAACATATTTACATTCATCACATTTTCTTTGCATATATGTATAAGAAAATAATTGAAGTAGGCACAGAAAATCTTAGCAGTGGTCATCTCTAGGTGATGGACTTATTGATGTATTTTTTCTGTCTTTTTCTTACTATTTTCAGTGCTTTCTAGGTGCCGGTGAAATCTATTAGTCTTATAGTATTAGAAAATAGTCATTAAAATTGTGCTTGAAGATGGTACTTGGCACAGAGCAGAAGCAGAGTACAGTAAGCGCTGAGCCAACAAAGGGATCCATCAGAAAAGCTGACAAGCTTTACCAACTCTCTGACAGCTTTGTCTATCTTTCTTGTAGGATGATAATAAAATGTCACATTGTGGATGTTTCATCACAAAATAAAGATAACATATTATAAATCACTACCATAAATAATAAGCATGGACTAATCAAGTCCCTTTTGTGGTGAGACAGTTCTAATTGCTTTTAATTGCATGCTTTCACTTATAGTACTTGCTAATTCTTAAATTTGTAATCTCCAGTGTTCTCTTAGTCGTTAGTATAAATTAGCAATGTTGTACTCTATGCAAATCAGTTGGCTGAAAAAGTCAGTTATGTGGAAAATACTGTAAATAAACTTTTTCAACTCAATTAAACAATTTGGGTGTGATACCCCAGCCTTTAAAGAACAAGTAATTGACTAAAGCAGTTAAAAACCCCTGGGTCCAATCCAGAAAACCTTACACAGACAAAATTCCCACTTTCTTCAGCACTAATCTTGTACACCCAGGAATATCAGAATAAGTCCAGAGATGAAATTGCATGTGGAAAAGAGAAGAGGGTTATGGATAATATTACTGACTGCTACATGCACTATCATAATTCTTAGTCCTAAAAGTAACTATGGTATTAAAATATAAAATGCAATGATAGGCATGCCCTTCATTGTTTCCCAAGCTGTGTTCTACTGATGTCTACTCTCTCAAGATGCGGCATTGGTTACAAATGGAGTCTTATGATTTTGGTAAATTTTACATTATACATATATATATATATATATGTATTATATATGTATATTTATTGCAAAGGGTCTTAGAGACAGTAAGATATTAAAAGTCTGAACACTTGTACAGTAAATATTTTTTAATTAGTTTATTCCAGAGATTAATCACATTTGAAAATGGAACTTTATTTTGTTTTACTTTTTTAACTTAATATCTACTAACAGTCCACAGAGTTTCATTCCATGGAAGAGACTCAAAAACAAAAATGTATTAAAACTATATTCTGAACATGGGACTTGTTGGATATGGTGCATATGTAATTTAGAGGTAAATTCTATAGTTCTCACATTACCCTCTAGTAAGTAGTTGTGGTACAATGCAAAATATATATTTGGTCTTTGTCCCTCGTTCATGGCACACAACTGGAGTATCTTTTGTGGGTTGATGAGATGGTTGGTGGCTGGAGTCTCTAGATAGTTTCTTTCTGGTGACCAGGATAGGAGCTAGTCACCAAAAAGACCATGTAATTAGATGGTTGGAACTTCTAGCATAACCTCCTGACCTCTGGGGTAAGGAGAGCAACCACAGATTGAGTTCAATCACCAGTGGTGAATGATATAATCAATCATGCCTACGTAATGAAACCTCCATGAAAGCTACTAAACAGTGGAGTCCAGAGAGCTTCTAGATTGGTGAACACATGGAGGTTCTGGGAGGGTGGTGGCATTCTAGGAGAGGGCATGGAAGCTCTGCACCATCTTGCCTTCCACTCCCAAATATTGTCCTCTGCACCTTATTCATTTGACTGTTCCTGAGTTGTATCTTTCATTTAAAAACTGCTAATAGTAAGTAAATAATTTTTCTGAGTTCTGTGAGCTGTTTGAGCAAAAACACTGAGCCCCAAGTGGGTAATTCATGGGAATCTCCAATGTGTAGCCAAGTCAGACGGAAGTATGGATTGTAGAAACCTGGGGACCCGATATTGTGACTAGCAACTGAAGTAGGGGCACTCTTGTTGGGCTAAGCCCTTAAACCTGTGTAGGCTCACACTAGCTCCAGGTAGCTAGTATCAAGATTGAATTGAATTGTAGGACACTCAGTTAGTTTCTAGACAGTTGGAGAATTGGTAGGTGTGAGGAAACTTACACAGTAGTGTTGCAAATAGATAGTCTGTTTGTTTGTTTTTGTTTTTTGGAGCAGGGGTCTTGCTTTGTCACCCAGGCTGGGGTATGGTGGCGTGATCTCCACTCACTGCAACCTCGGTCTTCTGGGCTCAAGCAATCTCCTGCCTCAGCCTGTGGAGTAGCTGCAATTACATGCACCCATCACCACACCTGACTAATTTTTGTATTTTTAGTAGAGATGGGATTTCACCATGTTGGCCAGGCTGGTCTGGAACTCCTGACCTCAAGTGATCCACCTGCCTCAGTCTCCCAAAGTGCTGGGATTACAGGCATGAGCCACTGCATCCAGCAGATAGTCTATTCTTCCTGTGAAAAAGTATAGGGACCTGGCAGCTGCTAGCATCCCCTCAATTCCAGGTATGTCTGATAAAAAAAACTGTTAGGATTCTTGATGTTTTTGAAATAAAGTGAGATGTTTAAAAATAATTCAATTGCATAGCATGTATAAAATGTCCTTTTGCAGTTTGAAGAGGTGCACACTAACACAGAGGCCTGATTTTATTTATTTGTCTATTTTTTTTTTTTTGAGACAGAGTCTCACTCTGTCACCCAGGCTGGAGTGCAATGTCACCATCTCAGTTCAGTGCAAGCTCTGCCTCCCAGGTTCACACCATTCTCCTGCCTCAGCCTCCGGAGTAGGTGGGACTACAGGCTGCCACCAACTTGCCAGGCTAATTTTTGTATTTTTAGTAGAGACGGGGTTTCACAATGTTAGCCAGGATGGTCTCAATCTCCTGACCTCGTGATCTGCCCGCCTCAGCCTCCCAAAGTGCTGGGATTACAGTCGTGAGCCACCACACCCGGCTGATAACAATTATTTTGAGCCATAAATGTGAGTAAGTTTTGACTTTCAATCCTGTATCATTGGTGTGTGATCTGGGGGATGGTGGGGCAGGGCTGGTGTCTAAGTCCAAGTCTCATTTAGGTCCATTGATTCACTGTCCTCTTATTCTTTCTCAAAAGTCTGACACATTTCTCTGCATAGTCCTCATTGCTCTACTGTAACATTCTTTTTGGGCCTTGTGGCCAATCTGTACATGCAGGAAACAAAAGTAAATCTCGCTCCAAAATTCTCCTCTATAAAAGGTTACAAAACTGTAGTTTAGAGGCACATCTTAAGGCATGTGTTGAAACCTTGGCTTGATTATATTTGTTTTTTAATGTTACAGGGATTTTCCATGTGTGGCTTGCACACGTTGATTTACGCTAAACAGACTGAACAAATACTGGAAAATATAACAAATCTACAGAATAGGAGTGCTCTGCGGTAAAGAAAAAAAAAGTAATGCTTGGGAAGATACTGAGCTAGAAATGGAGTTCCTGCTACTTTTCCCATAATTTGTATGTTAAATTCCTCCAGTAATAAAACCCTCATTAGTTCTTTCTAACAAACAGAAACAGAAATTTGTGCTGGAAAGAATAGAGAGATTAATTGAAGATCTTGCCTGCTGTTGGCCTATGAACTGCTAGAATGATTTTCTGTGCCCCTTTTTAAAAACATGAATCTTTTAAATCTTTAATGTTAAATTTCATATTAAATTAACAGCATTCACATGAACTTTAAAGGAGAAATATTTACACTTCGCATTTCCTGAGGCAGTTGGTTGGGGTTTCTTTTTTAATGGGTTCAGTAGTGTCTCTGTCCCAAAGGTGTATACTCACACTTGATTTATTTTTTGAATAAAATATTGGTGTATGAACTGTTGCCTATTACTTGATTTTAGTGTCAGGGCATCACCTCCTTCCTGAGGCATTTCACCTGTCTATGTTAATTATTTTTTCACTCTGGGATTTTTTTACCCAGAGTATGTTAATTCCTTCTTCTTTTTTGTCATGGTTATGTTAAGCATTATTTTCTTTGTTTAAGGTGACTCTGGAATCTATTCTACATTGATTATTCTAGGGAGGTGAGTAAAATATTTGAATCTGAAAGCGCTTTAGAGAACACATCTCAATCACAAATATCTGATATTTAGGGAAGATCAAATGTCATAGAATGGCTAGCCAAAAGTTGCTTTATGTCCTTGTTGCCTAATAAATCAGAACTGAGACATGAATCTTATTTTCTTAGTCTGAAGAATTTGCCCCATATTCCTATCTGACCTTTAAACAAAAGAGGAATAATTACAGTTACCAAATACTAAATAGATTTTCAAAAAAATTAAAATAAGACCAAGGCAAACCTCTTCACTTTTAAAATTAGAAAAGTTGAATTCAGCAATAAAATGATATTCTTTTGTTATCTGTCTAGATCAGTGGTTCTCAGTGGGCAATATTCCGCCTGCAGAGCATTTGGGAGTGGAGGGGAGTGGCGTTTTCTGCAGAGGCATGATGTTTAGTTGTCATATGTGGGGCTGTGTTCCTACTGGTCTCCAATGCATAGAGGCCACAGGTGCTGTTAAACATCCAACAATGCGCAGGACAGTCCCTCACAACAAAGAATTATCTGTCCCAAAAAGTCATATTGAAAAGGAGAAACGCTGGTGTAGATGAATGGCTCTCAGACTGTGATGCCCAGACCAGCAGCATCAGTGTCTCCTGGAACTTAGACATGTGCAGTGTTGGGTCTCAACTTGGGCCTCTTAATCAGAGTGGGCTCTAGCATTTGTGTTTTGATGATTACTCCACGTGATTCTGAAGCATGTGTTTGAAAACCACTGAAACCGGCCGGGCGCGGTGGCTCAAGCCTGTAATCCCAGCACTTTGGGAGGCCGAGACGGGCGGATCACGAGG